>NC_047112.1:29079514-29379514 GCF_902500255.1 Thalassophryne amazonica | reverse complement strand
GACTGAGACCAGGATAAGTTCTCCCCGACGGAACAGAGGACGTCTCATTTTGGGGAAAAACAGCTTTGTTCAGTTGTAGTATGCTGTCTGTTTTACAACGTTTGGACAGAGGTGTGATTTGATTTAAAACTGCATTTCACTTATAAGTTATTGATTGTAAAATGATCAGTCTTTCCACCTTTACTCGGCAAAGAGCCGCAACAAATACTGCAATAGACACAGAGCGGAGGATATTAATATTATTTTCATGAGGGACACTAACTTCAGTTTAGGAACCATAGAAGCGGGAGATATTAATGTTCCAGTCCACGGCAGAGAACCGCGTCATTGGCTACCCCATGAAAAAGGCACGTTAATGACGAATGAATAAAAACTCTGTGTGAAGCGGTGGACGATTCTCGCTCCTGCCCGGATCAACAGAAAGGGTCCTGACATCTTTAATTGTGGACGCGGTGCTTCTAATCACAACCAGCGGGTCCAAAGTCAATGTAGAGAAATGATTTTCCCCTTACACACTCTCAAAAACAACTTAACGGCCCAACTTCAATATAATTTTTTATTATAAAAGCGTAATGGGCCATTACGCTGTTATAATGCTGGTGAGAACCCTGTATTATAGCCATAATATGTTAAACTAAAACTATCAGTGGGCGCAGAAAGAGGATACGTAACGTAGCCTACAGTACAGTAGAAGAACTGCTGGCACAAACACATGACAGCTGGACTGGGTTTTGCGTTTGTTCTTGTGTAGTAGACAAGTTTATTTTTATTCCTTGCAAAACATTTTTGTCTCATTTGTATTCAACAATAACGCACATTTACACAGTTTAGTCTGTTTTTAGAACAATGGTGCCGTCTCATCTTAGTCATGGGAAAAGGGTTGTTGACAAACATATTTCGTCTCGTTTCATCTGACGAAATTAACACGATGACTTACCAGACAAAAAGCTGATTTGTTTTTGCTCTCTCTTTCTCTTTGATGAATAATAAAAATTAATGCAGTTAGCTTTTCTGAATGAGCTAAACTTGCATGCTTGTGTTTAGTCTTTTTGCTAATGAGCTGTTATCAATAGGGATGTGCCATATTGTAGTGTCAACATACTGGTGGAATTTCCTTCAGTAAGAATGTCATCCCTCAATATTGAGGAGATATACCCCCTTCACATTTTGAAATAACTCAAACTCTGGAGGTACACAATCCTACCACATCCTAATAAAACTCGCATGCAACAACTTTGAAACAACTAGACACAACAATATTGCTAAGGCCAGAGAGAGTCAGAAAGCAGCTGCAGCAGCACCCGCTGAGCCAAGCGCGTTCTGCTGCTATCACTCCAGAACAACCTGTAGATCCACAGCCATCTGAGAACCCGTGACAGTAACTGAGGGGAGGCATATGGTCCTAATCAGAGAAGAAGACGAATGAATTTTAGGCTATACTGCTCAGCCCTACAGAGTCCTTGTTTATTATTGTATAAGTTTTGTCTAATTACTTTTGATTTCTGAAAATGATGGGATGATGTGAACAAATGGCTGTAATTCATTAATCATTAATGTTAGTGTTTCACAAAAATATATTAAGTCTACACTTCAGTCACATCTTTATTGCTTCATTTTGCCTCCATTGTGATAATGTTCCGAGATTATAGAAAATTGTCCTCCTCCAAATACATGTGCCCGACTGTAGTGCAGCAAGATGAGATAAATGCTCTTCCACGTTATTATTTCAATGAAGGTTGTTTTTGCTCTCATCTGTTAGTAGCTTAAATTACTTCAATGCAGTTAAAGCTTGTTGCAGTATTAGTTGAAAGATTTCTTCTTCCACCTCCTGAAAATGTAGTTTTGTAACATAATTTTCCCAATTTACATTGGCATTTTGAACCAAAAGTGAGACATTAATGGGACGTCGTAGGTTTAAGTTTGGTTTAGTTGTATTTTTTGTTTCTTTAGGTGATGTTTATTCAAAACAAGGGCAATGTGACGATGACAATTGAACTTCTGGACACTGAGGAGGCCCAGGCTGATGACCCATTAGATGTACAGGTTTGTGCATATACACAGCATATTGAAATTACATTTAAGTCGATATGATGGGGTTCTAATTAAAGTTGTTGTTTGCTCTCAGTGTCTGTCCAGCTACATGGAACAGTTTGTAGGAACAGAGGCCAGTCTGTGTTCTCAGGCAGAGGGTTACTTCTTCAAACCTGTGTTCCTGCCGAGGTATGACGTCTGCTACCCGGGGTGACACTGTGAACCGCACTCTGTAATGTGCCCAATAAGCTCCTCTGGAATCTGTTACAGGTTGTTGAGCTGTTGTGGTACTTTGCGTTAGCTTGTAATTGTTTTATTTGTGTAATTGTTGGCATTTCATAGTTTATTTCAGGCATCATGTCAACCCTACAGTATACTTAAGCGGTCTTTTATATTTTTGTATTTCTAGATCTCTTCTTCACCTATTCTAAATTATCTGACTTTGGCCCACAACAATGAAGTCCAACCCATTTGTCTTCTTTTTTTATTTCCTCTTCTTCTTTCATAGATCTATCAAATCATTTATCATCTCCCAAATGTCCCACTTTTTGACTGTAACAATAAGAATGAAATTAAAGTGATGTCCAACCCAAGCTGTGGGACAGTAGTAGAAATAAACTCCCCCCCCCCCCCCCCCCCCCCCCCTAATTGTCTGGCTAGTGGCCATACAAGCTAGTTAGCACTGTGCAACTTCCCTCCCAAAAGTTTGTGAGCAAATATTCTATTCTGCTCATATGCGTTTGTGTAACATTGGACTCCAAACCCATTTATGTATGTATTTGTTTGAGTTGCATTCAAAAAGTATGCCACCTTTGGTTGCAAAAACTACAGCTACTCACCTGGAGGCCTGAAATCATAATCCCCTTTGACGTACTGTCTTTTGGTACTGAACACGCTTCTCCAAGCCATTCTGCCATTGTTGGAAGCATTTCTGGAAGGCATCTTTTGGAATAGTGTCCAGCTGGGCCATCGTGTTCTGCATGGTGTCTTGCGACTCAAATCAAGTCCCTTTTAGTGTGGTTTCAATCTTTGGGAGCAGCTGAAAATCGGAGGGAGCCATATCAGGAGAATAGGGAGCCTTGTGTTTGGCTGGGAGCAGTCTTGTATAAAGTACTTCAAAGTGATACTTGAGTGAAAGTACAAGTATCTAACCATAAAATTACTTTGGTAAAAGTTAAAGTCTCCATTAAAAGTATTACTTGAGTAAAAGTCTTAAAGTATTGGACATTCACTGTACTTAAGTATCAAAAGTACATTTCTCATAAAATGTACTTTAAGTAAAAGTAAAATCCAAAAACGATTGGAGAGTGAAAGGGTGACACGAAAAGAAAAGCTGGTGTGGTGTCTGGAGACACTAGGAGGGGGCCTTCGCGCCTATAAAAGTCTGGATCCGCCTCTGGCGGAGCAGTTGGTGTTGGTGACGGGATGAGTGAAGCAACAGGTGGATGTATGTAGCTGTAAATAAAGTTGCTGTTCTTTTTCCTGGGAGACCCACACACACTTTTCTGTTAAACACAACAGTCATGCTGTTGTGAAACAGAACAGTCATTTATAAACAATGCAAGCATCCCCACCACCAATCACTGCAAACAACCAAACGCAGCGCTCTTTGCGCTCTTGAATCTAAAACGCAGCACCGCTTTTATGCAGCGCTTGTTTGCGGACATTTCAAATAAATTAAATTAAACAGCGCACGATTGGAGTTTACAATGGCATGGTAAACTCAGATCGTGCGCTGGACTCCAGCAGGAGCTGAGCTGTATGTGTGTGCCTCAGCGTGCGCAAGTTTGGAGTCCAGAGCGCAGGTGGACCCTCCACAGTCTCCGCTTCCTCAGCGTGGGCGCAGAGTCAACATGTCAAATTTTATATATTTTTTGTCTTTTAAACTCATTTTATGTCAAACACGGCACTTGATGCTGCAGGAGAGGAAGGCGCTGCACTCTGGGTGCAGAGGACTTTATCTCTTCCCTGTGTACAGCTGCGCTCCTGCTTCACCTCTGCAAACAGGCATCACCCAGTCAAATTTATTCTACTCTTATATTGGAATGAAGATGTTTAAGAGAATGTATCTGAGTAAAAGTATACATTTTATTGATAAAATGTAGTGGAGTAAAAATGAAAGTCGCCAGAAATGTAAATAACAAAGTAAAGTTCAGATACGTCAAAATTCTACCTAATTACAGTAACAAAGTATTTCTTTGTTATATTACAACACTGGCTGGGAGCACCTGAATGAGCGGGTGCATTGTCATGTTGGAGCTGCCAAATTTGTGCTGCCTACAGATCTGTGCCTGTATCCGCGAAGCAGCTCAAAGCCCTCTCAAACAGCTCCTAACTTAGCCTAAAAATTCCTGGGAAGGAATCTTAGCCAAAGAGAGATCCAAGAGGTGTCTAAGAACTGTCTGAGCACGGAGTGGACAAAAACTTTTATCTTTGTGAGGAGGCAAGGTTGACCCCGATGCTAGGTATGATGTGTCCTCCAAGAGCTGTGATTGGCTGTCACAGAAAGGGAAGGAGGAATTAAAAAACAAATGCACTCTAATCTCCTAGTTATGAATGGACAGTGAAACCGATCGTATAACCTGACCTGCATTAAGAAATGTCATATGTGCAATTATGGAAAATTGTCATGATCATGATACTCAGCAAAATTAAACTGTAGCGATCGCCGGGCGGGTCGCTAAACCTGTAAATGTTGTGCTGCAATGCATTATGGGAGTTTGGAGTTTTGGCATTTTAAATGTTATTATGGTTCATGTTAGCTTAAGTGTTAATGAGTTGTTGTGGTTTTGTAGTTCAATTGGTTTAGTTAAGTGTCACCAGTGTATTCTGTTTGTCATCCCTTCCACTATCTGTTTTATGTGGAAAAATAACAGCGCCACCTTCTGGCAGAGTGCAGAAAAGACACTGTGGCTTGCCACAAAATAAATTGTTATACAACCTGACAATGTTTGAATGCATCTCATCCACATGCTGAATATTTATATATTAAAAGTGTGCGTGAGTTTAGTACATTCATTATAAGTACATAATATAATTGTAAATACGTTAAAAATGCATGCATGACACAAGAAAGCAAAAACACTTATTTCCATTGTGGTCCATTTAAAATCAAATGACAAAATAGAAGAAAAAAAATAAAATGACTATCAATACCAATAATAATAATGATATTAAATGTGTGACAACAAGAACCTAAACAACTTATAAATATATTAAGACAGTAAATTAACATAAATTAATTATATCGGTCAAGTGGGTAGAGTGTTCCTCATCCCGTCATCATACATACAGAGAATAACTCTGCTTCCTCTCTTTCTGTCTATTCTGCCATTTTCTCTGCTTAAGACACTCTTAGGCTTTTTCAAAATCCTGCTCCCTACTCTTACCAGTTTGGCGCCTTAGGAGCCCTCTTAAGGCCTAAGGTGCTTTGTGGACAACTTTCATCTTACCAAGGGAAAATTCTAAAAAAAATGTCTAAGAATTCGAGGAATTCTAAGATTTTTCTTAGAATAATGTCATTAGAAGCTATTTTTAGCCTTAGGCTGCTTTGTGGATATGGGCCCAGGTCATTAGCAGTGAACAGCATCACAAGAGCAAAATATTACTCTTGGTAATACTCTGTATTAATGTTTTGGCCTTCTGGTGCATACTCATGATGCACCACCTTACAGGAGACAAAACGATTAGCATGACTTTGACATTGCTGTGCACCTGGTGTACTTTTTACCGTGTTGGATGTTTCCTTTGTGATGACTGAAATTTGGTTTCCAGGTTGCACATGTAAATTCTTGTCTCATCACCACTGATGATTATGTTCAGGAAGTTGGGGTCACGATTTGCCCACTCCAGCATGTCCTGCGGGACTTCCAGGCACAGTTGTTTCTGCTCCTCCATTAGCAGCTTCAACATGACTTTTGCTGACACGCTCTGTGTGATCAAATCTTCCATCAAAATGGAATATCCCAAACCTGTGCTTATCCACAAGTTCATGGGTGATGACAGAATGGTCATCCATGAGCAAAGTCCCTGTTAATCACTTTGTTATTTTGCCTTGTGGATGGCCTACCAGAACATGCTATGCTCTGCACTGATGCACACCCATTTTTGAAGCAGTTATACAACTCTTATTTGCTTTATACTTATGACATCATTGCCAAAAATTGCTGAATCTTGTGAATGGTTTCCACTTGGGTATGACCAAGCTTTTGGCAAAATTTGATACCTTTGCTCAAGGGGTTCAGTCATTTTATAGCAAATGAGGATCTGATGAGTCCTCAATACACAAGTTCCCTCTGTCAGGAACTTGTGCTAACTTGTGGGTGGGGAAAAAATTCACACATGCACAAGAAGGTTCTTTGCATCACTTCACCAAACATGCACATTAAATTTGTTTCCGTGGTATAAAATAAGGCAGCATAGTTTTTTTTAGTGCACCACTATCAGATGGACATATTATGTATGTATAAAATAAATAATATACCCTGTTCTCCCATCAGAGGGCCCAGGGCTCTCCATGCAAAATCCTGCCTGAAGGGGGGGGTGGGCCAGTGCAGGAGCATGTCCAATATGGTGACAGGACATAATCCCAGTAGACAGAATCCCAACTCCTTATTACAAAAGTGGACAAAATCCCAGTGTCATGAATAAATATAAAATATAATAGGATTAGGGTTAATGTACTACATTAATGTAGTTGACACCGCTAAACAACTATGGTGTCATCTCAACACAGTGCTCAGGTTTTGGCACCTGGTAATCTGATCACTACTTTAAAAAAGCTGAAACTTCTAAACAAGTGAGATGGGATTTTGTCCATTTTTGTAATAAGTGGTTGGGATTCTGTCCACTGGGATATTGTCTGTTGGGATTTTGTCCGCTGGGATTCTGTCATGGAGCTGTCCAATATCATGTACATTTGGAGCGTCCTCAACAGACTTGCGAATGAGACTTGTTCTTGCTTGCCTCTACTGTTGGTTGGCTCTCACTGCGGTATTGTATCACTTCCTGTTCTGGAGCACAGTGGTGTTTTGCTGCATCTGTTAGCTGTTTAATCTGCGCAGTTAGATTGCTCTAGTTAACTACATAACGATTTGCTTCACAGTGTAATCTTCACGTGCCTTAACTAAAGCACTCCCTCTGCTGAATCACCTCTAAATTATTTACACATTATTCACTTTGTGTGTTTTTAGGAATCCGCTAGCTTAGCGCAGCTACTAGCTCTTAGCTGGTTTAGCATGGCGGCTTCTCCTGTCTCTCCCGCACTTTTCTGATCTGGGTGTGAAATGTTTAGTTATTCCTCGGCCTCCTTTAGCAGTAATGGTACTTGTAATAAGTGTAGCTTATTCGTAGCTTTGGAGGCCAGGCTGGGCGAATTGGAGACTCGGCTCCGCACCGTGGAAAATTCTACAGCTAGCCAGGCCCCTGTAGTCGGTGCAGACCAAGGTAGCTTAGCCGCCGTTAGTTTCCCTCTGGCAGATCCCGAGCAGCCGGGAAAGCAGGCCGACTGGGTGACTGTGAGGAGGAAGCGTAGCCCTAAACAGAAGCCCCGTGTACACCGCCAACCCGTTCACATTTCTAACCGTTTTTCCCCACTCGGCGACACACCCGCCGAGGATCAAACTCTGGTTATTGGCGACTCTGTTTTGAGAAATGTGAAGTTAGCGACACCAGCAACCATAGTCAATTGTCTTCCGGGGGCCAGAGCAGGCGACATTGAAGGAAATTTGAAACTGCTGGCTAAGGCTAAGCGTAAATTTGGTAAGATTGTAATTCACGTCGGCAGTAATGACACCCGGTTACGCCAATCGGAGGTCACTAAAATTAACATTTAATCGGTGTGTAACTTTGCAAAAACAATGTCGGACTCTGTAGTTTTCTCTGGGCCCCTCCCCAATCGGACCGGGAGTGACATGTTTAGCCACATGTTCTCCTTGAATTGCTGGCTGTCTGAGTGGTGTCCAAAAAATGAGTTGGGCTTCATAGATAATTGGCAAAGCTTCTGGGGAAAACCTGGTCTTGTTAGGAGAGACGGCATCCATCCCACTTTGGATGGAGCAGCTCTCATTTCTAGAAATCTGGCCAATTTTCTTAAATCCTCCAAACCGTGACTATCCAGGGTTGGGACCAGGAAGCAGAGTTGTAGTCTTACACACCTCTCTGCAGCTTCTCTCCCCCTGCCATCCCCTCATTACCCCATCCCCGTAGAGATGGTGCCTGCTCCCAGACCACCAATAACCAGCAAAAATCTATTTAAGCATAAAAATTCAAAAAGAAAAAATAATATAGCACCTTCAACTGCACCACAGACTAAAACAGTTAAATGTGGTCTATTAAACATTAGATCTCTCTCTTCTAAGTCCCTGTTAGTAAATGATATAATAACTGATAAGCATATTGATTTATTCTGCCTTACAGAAACCTGGTTACAGCAGGATGAATAGTTAGTTTAAATGAGTCAACACCCCCGAGTCACACTAACTGCCAGAATGCTCGTAGCACGGGCCGAGGCGGAGGATTAGCAGCAATCTTCCATTCCAGCTTATTAATTAATCAAAAACCCAGACAGAGCTTTAATTCATTTGAAAGCTTGACTCTTAGTCTTGTCCATCCAAATTGGAAGTCCCAAAAACCAGTTTTATTTGTTATTATCCATCGTCCTTCTGGTCGTTACTGTGAGTTTCTCTGTGAATTTTCAGACCTTTTGTCTGACTTAGTGCTTAGCTCAGATAAGATAATTATAGTGGGCGATTTTAACATCCACACAGATGCTGAGAATGACAGCCTCAACACTGCATTTAATCTATTATTAGACTCAATTGGCTTTGCTCAAAATGTAAATGAGTCCACCCACCACTTTAATCATATCTTAGATCTTGTTCTGACTTATGGTATGGAAATTGAAGACTTAACAGTATTCCCTGAAAACTCCCTTCTGTCTGATCACTTCTTAATAACATTTACATTTACTCTGATGGACTACCCAGCAGTGGGGAATAAGTTTCATTACACTAGAAGTCTTTCAGAAAGCGATGTAACTAGGTTTAAGGATATGATTCCTTCTTTATGTTCTCTAATGCCATATACCAACACAGTGCAGAGTAGCTACCTAAACTCTGTAAGTGAGATAGAGTATCTCGTCAATAGTTTTACATCCTCATTGAAGACAACTTTGGATGCTGTAGCTCCTCTGAAAAAGAGAGCTTTAAATCAGAAGTGCCTGACTCTGTGGTATAACTCTCAAACTCGCAGCTTAAAGCAGATAACCCGTAAGTTGGAGAGGAAATGGCGTCTCACTAATTTAGAAGATCTTCACTTAGCCTGGAAAAAGAGTCTGTTGCTCTATAAAAAAGCCCTCCGTAAAGCTAGGACATCTTACTACTCATCACTAATTGAAGAAAATAAGAACAACCTCAGGTTTCTTTTCAGCACTGTAGCCAGGCTGACAGAGTCAGAGCTCTATTGAGCCGAGTATTCCTTTAACTTTAACTAGTAATGACTTCATGACTTTCTTTGCTAATAAAATTTTAACTATTAGAGAAAAAATTACTCATAACCATCCCAAAGACATATCGTTATCTTTGGCTGCTTTCAGTGATGCCGGTATTTGGTTAGACTCTTTCTCTCATTGTTCTGTCTGAATTATTTTCATTAGTTACTTCATCCAAACCATCAACATGTCTATTAGACCCCATTCCTACCAGGCTGCTCAAGGAAGCCCTACCATTATTTAATGCTTCGATCTTAAATATGATCAATCTATCTTTATTAGTTGGCTATGTACCACAGGCTTTTAAGGTGGCAGTAATTAAACCATTACTTAAAAAGCCATCACTTGACCCAGCTATGTTAGCTAATTATAGGCCAATCTCCAACCTTCCTTTTCTCTCAAAAATTCTTGAAAGGGTAGTTGTAAAACAGCTAACTGATCATTTGCAGAGGAAAGGTCTATTTGAAGAGTTTGTCAGGTTGTAGAATTCATCATAGTACAGAAACAGCATTAGTGAAGGTTACAAATGATCTTCTTATGGCCTCAGACAGTGGACTCATCTCTGTGCTTGTTCTGTTAGACCTCAGTGCTGCTTTTGATACTGTTGACCATAAAATTTTATTACAGAGATTAGAGCATGCCATAGGTATTAAAGGCACTGTGCTGCGGTGGTTTGAATCATATTTATCTAATAAATTACAATTTGTTCATGTAAATGGGGAATCTTCTTCACAGACTAAGGTTAATTATGGAGTTCCACAAGGTTCTGTGCTAGGACCAATTTTATTCACTTTATACATATACTCTAATTTCCTGCTTTTAAACTCAGATAAAACTTTTTTATAGTAGTTTGAGTATAGTTGATCTCTGTTGTTGCAGTCTCTACTGGTAGAAAGGCTGATCCAAATGTTGTCATAGTAGTACTTGGAGTAAGTAAAGGCAAAAGGGAGTTTCTACTGGTAGGATTGTGTTCGTAATCTCTACTGGTAGAAATATATATATATATATATATATATATATATAAAATGTGTGTGTCTATACATACACACACTTAAAAACTTGGATCTTTCATTTGTAACTACATATTTTTGGGTGGCTCCTCCTCTTTGATCAAGTCATTGTTGATGCCAGATGTGCCTCCAACATTAACACTGCATTGGGATTCTTTATGTTAACATACAGATTTTACCCCTCTCCTTGTAGGAATCTGCGTCGGTTCCGTCGCTGGCAGGTGCGGCAGGTGGAGGCTATGCGTTGCAGGAGAGAATGGCACCGCCAACTTGGTGTAGAGAATGCTGGGAGCTTGGACTGTCGCTTTAAACTCAACACTCATAAAATGGTGTTTGTCATGAACTCTGAGGATTACATGTACCGCCGAGGAGCTCTGGTCAAGGCCAGAAAGGTAGTCAGCTTTTTCCTCCTGTGTGTTTTTTTTTTAAGGATGTGATGTTGATGTAAGTTAAGCAGTTCCACAGTACATCTTAGCCTGTTTCACAAATCAGATGAAAGGTCACAGTGTCCTCCAGCATCATTCTGAAAACTGGGGGGGGGTCCAGAAAGGTTATGTGTTACTTTATCTTATTGATGAGTTGCTCAGAATCGACTTGCACCATTGTATAGTCCTGGTCTACAGCAAAAGATGAGAAATAAAGTGCTGCCCACAGCAACTATGTTTTTGGAAGCACAGTCAGGTCCATAAGTACTGGGACAGTGACACCAGCTTTCTAATTTTTCCCCTCTGTGCTCCATCAGTTGATCTAAAACCAGGATTCCTACAGATCCTTTGAGGGGCTTAGAAGGCATTTAGTTTGATCTAAAACTAAGGCATTATTTGGTGCTAAAATCACTTTAAAAGATCTTAAAAATGCCAAAGCATATGAAGTAGGATTTTATTTTTCTTCTGACATTGTAATTAAAAATATCAAGATAAATGGCAATATCTGTTTTATTATAATTCATTGAGAGCCTCTTGTAACATCATGCAAAGTGAGATGGCAAAACCAACAAGTCTTTTTTGTTACTTGAACACAGTGCAGAGGCGCTTTCAACAAGCTAGATGTAACTCACTTGATGACATGGGGAAGTGTGAAATTGTCTTTTTGTAGCATGGCAGCGTGCTTCTTTAAAGTATGCATTCACCTTGACAGTCTTTTCTTCCACAGTCTCAGCACAGAGTGGCAGTCAACCAGCATGAGCACTTCGACAAGTGGCACCAGGGCTGGCTGACCAATCATGTGACAACCTCAGCTGAACGCACAGTGCAGAAATGGCTCATGGGTGAGGAAGAAGAGGACATGATCCCCTGCAAAACGACCTGCCTGTCGACCGAGGTGAAAGGTCAAACGGTCAACAGATACCAAGTTCGTTACAGCGGTAGCAAAGCCCCCACCTCGCCTTAGAGGCCCCGCACACAGACACACACTCCCAGAAAAATGCATGACCGTGAGCAGTCACACACTAAATACAACAAACCGCAGCAGGCCCACTTTCTCTAGCTTCCTCCACGACGTGTTCACTCGTTCACATTCAGACGCTGGACTGAAGAGGGACCTGCTGAAAGTGCAGCCTCCCGCTGATGTCAGTCCAGTGGAAGGCGAGTCTATGAGCGACATGGAGAGCGACGCTCGCACGTAGCAAAGTAATCAACGCGACCAAATCGGCCTCAACGGATGTGACGTGTTCGACACATCTGGCGGTGCACAAGTAACTCTCGCTCTTAACCTTCTCCGACAGCGCCTGCTGCTGGAAATTGATAAGACTGATCGAGACAGTTTGTGAGGCGGGAAGTAATGATCGTGGAATTTGATTCCGAAATGTGAATGTCTGTTTTCTTTTTAAAAGTCCTGTGTAGTTTTTAGCTTCTTAAGCCAAAAAGCCTTCTGCTTGTTGGTTTTGTGTGTTTATATGGAGAGATGCTGATAAATGTGTGTACGTGTGTGTATATCCTGCTCTCTTCATTTTTGTCTTTGTAATTGTGTTGCTGCTGTAAATGCATATATACACAATACACAGCAGGGACCCTGTATTTTATTTATGCATTTACATGATTTGTTTTCAATGGCTGAAGACCACATGATTCCTTTGTGTTTGCCGTCATTCAACTTGTTTTTTTTTTTTCCTCCTTTCTGTAGCTAAACTATCAACAAGGCAACAAGGAGTCCTTAAAATGGATTGGTTTATTATTGATGAAGCATTCAAATTATGTATTATATTCATGATTTCACCAAATGTTTACTTTTGTTTTTTGTTTTTTTGCATACTGACGTTGAAAATAAAAGCAAAATATCAGTGTTAAAATAGAATGTATAACATTTATCCTGTATCAGTTATCATAAAATAAACAACCTAGTTGTGACATTCTTAAATGTTGTCTCACGTGTGTTTGCAAGATTAAGCCTACTCTCAAAAAAAAGAAATTGAGAAACTAGTGGCTTTACTAGCAGATATTATAGGTCATGTGATACTGTGTATTTTTTACACCCGTGCAGAGCAGTAGCACATGGCTGTTTACTGTTCTATGTTCAACCGTCAACACAGTAACAGAGTTTTGATCCGATTTTGGCCGGTCTTGGTGGAATGATTTGGACGCAGTAAAGTGCAAAGTGAATTGATATGTGGGGGGAAATCAAGTCATGGTCACAGCCAGGCAGAGGTTAAAATTTGCACCTGGTACCAATATCTAGGGCAGCCATTCCCAAACATGCAAACCATGGGGTGCACTTTGAAATCTGAAAATGGCTTTTATCATTTCTGGTTACATTTTTTAAAATGTGTGGTTTTAGATTGAGTTGCAGAATTGAAAATTAAACTTGCTTGATTTATTTATTTTCCCCTCTAATGGCCCACCTGCAGTACCTTTTTAGCCCGCCAGGGGGCTGGAGCTAATATGAAGTCAAGACTTTCTTGCTTATGGCCTTTTGATCTAGGGCAGGGGTGGTCAAGTTCGGTCCTCGAGAGCTACATTCCTGACACTTGGTTGTCTCCCTGCTCCAACACACCTGAATCCAATGAAAGACTCGTTAGCAGACTTTTAATGAGTCTTTCATTGGATTCAGGTGTGTTGGAGCAGGGAGACAACTAAGAGTGTCAGGAATGTGGCTCTCGATCGAACTTGGCCACCCCTGGTCTAGAGTGACTTTGAAGGTTCAAACTCAGTCACGTGTTTTAAGTCAATTTAAAACCAATATGGGTTGGTACTCGGCCAGTCTGAAGCCAGAATTGATTTTTTTGTGTGTGCGCACGCGCAATCAGGAGTCTATAATGTTATGCTTCCCTGTGTGTATTTCAGGGAATCACAATGCAGTTTGTTGGTGACATGTCCCGCTTGTTGATGTACATGGTCTGAGAAGGGAAACGCGTGTGTGTTCTTTTCCGTCGTAATGTGTTGCCTGATCTGTTTATTCACACTGATATATGTAAATGCTGATTCAATTCATTCTTTAGGTCATTGTGTTGCAGCTTTTTAGTGAAAGATCCTGTAAAGATGTGTTCTTTTGAGACTTTACAATGCCCAGTTCTTGCACAGATCATTGGAAGAGAAAGCTCATCTGTGGGTGCTCACCACTCTATACAGTTGATGGAAAGACTAGATCAGGCATTAAATCTCTTTGGAAAGGGATTGTTAGGATTTCATGACCCACCGCTTTACTGACAGCAACACTGAGATCCATTGTTCAAATCGATACTCGTCAAGACATTCATTGCTTAAATCCCACCATCTGGTGCCTGTCAAATATTTGAAAATTCCAAACCACATGTTCCATCAAGATGGAACCTCACCCCACTGTATGAAGGTCTGGGGTTAAATACTTAAATTCTATTCATGCCCAGTTCTTTTGTGTGGAGTCTGCATTTTCACTCAGTGTCTCCGTGGGTTTCCTCCCATCATCAAAAAATGTTACAATCTGCTCTTTTCATTGGTCTGAACCAAGGCAGAATATTCAGGTTTGGAGATGGCCCGCGAACACCGAACTGGGCTCATGGTTGGGTTGTGTGTGGCTGTAATTAGGATGGGTTAAATGTAGGGTACAAATATTGTACAGTAGTGTTCAGAATAGTAGTGCTATGTGACTTAAAAGATTAATCCAGGTTTTGAGTATATTTCTTGTTACATGGGAAACAAGGTACCAGTAGATTCTCACAAATCCAACAAGACCAAGCATTCATGATATGCACACTCTTAAGGCTATGAAATTGGTCTATTAGTAAAAAAAAGAAAAGGGGGTGTTGACAATAATAGTAACATCTGCTGTTGACGCTACAAACTCAAAACTATGTTCAAACTGCTTTTTTTTTAGCAATCCTGTGAATCACTAAACTACATAGTATTTAGATGTATAACCTCAGTTTTTCATGATTTCTTCACATCTGCGAGGCATTAATTTTGTTGGTTTGGAACCAAGATTTTGCTCGTTTACTAGTGTGCTTGGGGTCATTGTCTTGTTGAAACACCCATTTCAAGGACATGTCCTCTTCAGCATAAGGCAACATGACCTCTTCAAGTACTTTGACATATCCAGACTGATCCATGATACCTGGTATGCGATATATAGGCCCAACACCATAGTAGGAGAATCATGATGCTTGCACCACCATGCTTCACTGTCTTCACTGTGAACTGTGGCTTGAATTCAGAGTTTGGGGGTCTTCTCACAAACTGCCTGTGGCTCTTGGACCCAAAAAGAACAATTTTACTCTCATCAGTCCACAAAATATTCCTCCATTTCTCTTTAGGCCAGATGATGTGTTCTTTGGCAAATTGTAACCTCTTCTGCACGTCTTTTATTTAACAGACGGACTTTGCGGGGGATTCTTGTAAATAAATTAGCTTCACATAGGTGTCTTCTCACTGTCACAGCACTTACAGATAACTCCAGACTGTCTTTGATCATCCTGGTGCTGATCAATGGGTGAGCCTTTGCCATTCTTGTTATTCTTCTATCCATTTTGATGGTTGTTTTCTGTTTTCTTCCGCGCGTCTTTTTTTTTGTTTCCTCTCCATTTTAAAGCATTGGAGCTCATTGTAGATGAAAAGCCTATAATTTTTTGCACCTGTATCTAAGTTTCCCCTCTCCAATCAACTTTTTAATCAAACTACGCTGTTCTTCTGAACAATGTCTTGAACGTCCCATTTTCCTCAGGCTTTCAAAGAGAAAAGCATGTTCAACAGGTGCTGGCTTCATCCTTACATAGGGGACACCTGATTCACACCTGTTTGTTCCACAAAATTGACAAACTCACTGACTGAATGCCATACTACTATTATTGTGAACACCCTCTTTTCTACTTTTTTTTTTTACTATGCTTGGTCTTGTTGGATTTGTGAGAATCTACTGAATCTACTGGTACCTTGTTTCCCATGTAACAAGAAATATACTCAAAACCTGGATTAATCTTTTTAGTCACATAGCACTACTATTATTCTGAACACTACTGTATATACAATGACAAAGGCCCTTCTACTCAACTCAGCCCCTCAGGTGGTGTAGTTGAGGGGCGATCTTGAAAGGAATCTTATGTAAACTCAATTTAATGAATGACATCATGGCTGAAGTTATCAGTCCTTTTTAATGAGCAAGAATATATTTGTC
Source organism: Thalassophryne amazonica (assembly GCF_902500255.1). NCBI lineage: Eukaryota > Metazoa > Chordata > Actinopteri > Batrachoidiformes > Batrachoididae > Thalassophryne > Thalassophryne amazonica. The sequence goes on along the minus strand of NC_047112.1, from coordinate 29,363,404 downwards.
TTGCATTCAATGTCAGTCCAGCTGTTGCTGGATATTTTAATGCATGTACTTGAAATATTACCCACCCTATTCCAATCCACAAAAAGATCTTAATAAATTGGCTTCCCTTGAATGTCAGCCCAGGTCATGTTCAGACTACCAAGGAAGTGAACACTGTGCTGTCTGGCTTGAAATTGGATGAGGCTTATGGGTCTTGATGACATATTAAAATATGATGCCGAGTTCCTATATAAACCCCTGTGTCCTATTCAGTCAACATCTGGATGAGGGTCAGAAGGTGACCCAGTGGAGCAAGGGTGTTATAAGTTTGGTGATCTAGCTAATTATAGGCCAATCTCCAACCTTCCTTTTCTCTCAAAAATTCTTGAAAGGGTAGTTGTAAAACAGCTAACTGATCATCTGCAGAGGAATGGTCTATTTGAAGAGTTTGTCAGGTTTTAGAATTCATCATAGTACAGAAACAGCATTAGTGAAGGTTACAAATGATCTTCTTATGGCCTCAGACAGTGGACTCATCTCTGTGCTTGTTCTGTTAGACCTCAGTGCTGCTTTTGATACTGTTGACCATAAAATTTTATTACAGAGATTAGAGCATGCCATAGGTATTAAAGGCACTGCGCTGCGGTGGTTTGAATCATATTTATCTAATAGATTACAATTTGTTCATGTAAATGGGGAATCTTCTTCACAGACTAAGGTTAATTATGGAGTTCCACAAGGTTCTGTGCTAGGACCAATTTATTCACTTTATACATGCTTCCCTTAGGCAGTATTATTAGACGGCATTGCTTACATTTTCATTGTTACGCAGATGATACCCAGCTTTATCTATCCATGAAGCCAGAGGACACACACCAATTAGTTAAACTGCAGGAATGTCTTACAGACATAAAGACATGGATGACCTCTAATTTCCTGCTTTTAAATTCAGGTAAAACTGAAATTATTGTACTTGGCCCCACAAATCTTAGAAACATGGTGACTAAAAAGATTCTTACTCTGGATGGCATTACCCTGACCTCTAGTAATACTGTGAGAAATCTTGGAGTCATTTTTGATCAGGATATGTCATTCAAAGCGCATATTAAACAAATATGTAGGACTGCTTTTTTGCATTTATGCAATATCTCTAAAATTAGAAAGGTCTTGTCTCAGAGTGATGCTGAAAAACTAATTCATGCATTTATTTCCTCTAGGCTGGACTATTGTAATTCATTATTATCAGGTTGTCCTAAAAGTTCCCTGAAAAGCCTTCAGTTAATTCAAAATGCTGCAGCTAGAGTACTAACGGGGACTAGAAGGAGAGAGCATATCTCACCCATATTGGCCTCTCTTCATTGGCTTCCTGTTAATTCTAGAATAGAATTTAAAATTCTTCTTCTTACTTATAAGGTTTTGAATAATCAGGTCCCATCTTATCTTAGGGACCTCATAGTACCATATCACCCCAATAGAGCGCTTCGCTCTCAGACTGCAGGCTTACTTGTAGTTCCTAGGGTTTGTAAGAGTAGAATGGGAGGCAGAGCCTTCAGCTTTCAGGCTCCTCTCCTGTGGAACCAGCTCCCAATTCGGATCAGGGAGACAGACACCCTCTCTACTTTTAAGATTAGGCTTAAAACTTTCCTTTTTGCTAAATCTTATAGTTAGGGCTGGATCAGGTGACCCTGAACCATCCCTTAGTTATGCTGCTATAGACTTAGACTGCTGGGGGGTTCCCATGATGCACTGAGTGTTTCTTTCTCTTTTTGCTCTGTATGCACCACTCTACATTTAATCATTAGTGATCGATCTCTGCTCCCCTCCACAGCATGTCTTTTTCCTGGTTCTCTCCCTCAGCCCCAACCAGTCCCAGCAGAAGACTGCCCCTCCCTGGGCCTGGTTCTGCTGGAGGTTTCTTCCTGTTAAAAGGGAGTTTTTCCTTCCCACTGTAGCCAAGTGCTTGCTCACAGGGGGGTCGTTTTGACCGCTGGGGTTTTTACGTAATTATTGTATGGCCTTGCCTTACAATATAAAGCGCCTTGGGGCAACTGTTTGTTGTGATTTGGCGCAATATAAATAAAATTGATTGATTGATTGATTGATCCAGAACTGCCAGAAAACCGTAGTCATCGAAATATTCAGCAATCTGGTCAAAGCCTTCAGTGCCTTTCTGAGCAACCATCTCAAAACTTTTCTAGAATAAAACATATACCTCTCACAAAGTGGTTAAAAAAATACAGTAGTGTTCCAGAATAATAGTAGTGCTATGTGACTAAACAGATTAATCCAGGTTTTGAGTACATTTCTTATTGTTACATAGGAAACAAGGTACCAGTAGATTCAGTAGATTCTCACAAATCCAACAAGACCAAGCATTCATGATATGCACACTCTTACAGCTATGAAATTGGGCTATTAGTAAAAAAAAAGTAGAAAAGGGGGTGTTCACAATAATGGTAATGTGGCATTCAGTCAGTGAGTTTGTCAATTTTGTGGAACAAAAAGGTGTTGGGCCTATATATCGCATACCAGGTATCATGGATCAGTTTGGATATGTCAAAATACTTGAAGAGGTCATGTTGCCTTATGCTGAAGAGGACATGTCCTTGAAATGGGTGTTTCAACAAGACAATGACCCCAAGCACACTAGTAAACGAGCAAAATCTTGGTTCCAAACCAACAAAATTAATGTTTTGGAGTGGCCTGCCCAATCCCCGGACCTAAATCCAATTGAGAACTTGTGGGGTGACATCAAAAAAGCTGTTCCTGAAGCAAAACCAAGAAATGTGAATGAATTGTGGAATGTTGTTAAAGAATCTTGGAGTGGAATAACAGCTGAAAGGTTCTACAAGTTGGTTGACTCCATGCCTCCCAGATGTGAAGAAATCATGAAAAACTGTGGTTATACAACTAAATACTAGTTTAGTGATTCACAGGATTGCTAAAAAAGCAGTTTGAACATAATAGTTTTGAGTTTGTAGCGTTAACAGCAGATGCTACTATTATTGTGAACACCCCCTTTTCTACTTTTTTTTTTTACTAATAACCCAATTTCATAGCCTTAAGAGTGTGCATATCATGAATGTTTGGTCTTGTTGGATTTGTGAGAATCTACTGAACCTACTGGTACATTGTTTCCCATGTAACAATAAGAAATATACTCAAAACCTGGATTAATGTTTTTAGTCACATAGCACTATTATTCTGAACACTACTGTACATTGTTGACAAGCAGATCTTGCTCATTGTGCTTGTGTGCACTGTTATTGCAATAATGCAAGAGCATCCAAATTTTCAGATTCTTTAATGTCATTGTAACAACAAATGAAAGGTAAGGTGCAAGCCTTTCAGTGCAAATATAAACCTGAGTACACCACACACTGGCTTCAAAGGTCTGGGGGGGGGAAAAATAAATATAAAATTTAACAGAATGAAAGAGGTGTGTTCAAAGTGCAACTTAAAAGAAAAAGTTATAAGTAGATAATTGCAAAAAGATTGTACATAAGAGAAAAGTATGCAAAACTGGGTATTTCAGTGGCAGTGGATATTGCATTTAACAAATCTTGCAATCATTTCAACTGTAGCATGTGATGTGGCTATTTGGTTCCAGTGGCATTCATAGCTCTCACAGCAGCTGGGTACAACTGCTTTTCAATCTATATGTACCTACTTTAATGGCCCTGTACTGTCTGTCAGCATTAGCTCAAACAGATGAGTCTTTTAGGATGGTGTTGGCTCTCCTGAGACTGTAAGACTCATGAAGATCCCCCAGTGTGGGTAGAGGCCACCCAATGATCATCTCTTGTCATTTTGGTAAACATCTGGAGCCCTTTGGTAACCATGGAGAGCATCCATGGTTACCAAAGGGCTCACATACTGCCTCTCTCTGTATGTGGTTTTCCAGCTGCAAACCACGTATGATGTGCTCTGTCTCGTTTGATTTGTAATTGTAATATCCTCCAGCAAGTATACACTGGGGCTGTGCAAAATTCAGAACTGAATTGATAATGATACTCGAGTTTCATTTGAGTTGAATTTTGAAGTGAGGTAGCAAGCAGGATGCAGAACTTTATCTTCTTAGCAATTCCTCTACCAAGATGGCAGACAAAGATTATCCTTGTGGAAAGTTGCTCGATGTCCGTCCTATCGTTTAGGAAGTGACGTACACTTAGTTCCTGGATACGGTTACTACAGAAATTTGTTGTCTCGTGTCAGTGAAACCTACACTTTTGAACCACTGCATCGGACATGAAGATTCATTCAGTTCTCGTACCACATACTGTACAGAACAGGTGCGTCACATTTTGTTTATTTTGAAAAGTGAAGCTATTTTATGTTGTCTCATATTTTATTGACATGTTGACTTTGTTAACTTGAAGCACACTTAAGTCTTTATTTTCCGACGTGATTTTATAATTATACCTTTCAGTCCAAAGCTGATGTACGATTTCTACATTTTAATAATGATGGTAATGGTTTTAATTTGTGTATGACTTTATGGTTACGTGCGCCGAATCATATGTCTAAATACAGTTTGTAGTCTAAAGTCTTGTATTAAGTTGAACGGTCATATATCAGACGTGTTAAACAAAGCGGCCCAATAAACCGCACCGAAAGGCTTCATTGCTCAAACCAACGAGTCCACGCAGGCTTCGAAGCCTCGGTGTCTGCTGTCACAAAGAATTCGTGTGCGAGCCTTTGTAAATAATTCCGTTTGTTTCACACCCAGAGATGGACGCAGACAGGATGTACACGTTCTCAAGTCGTCCCAGAGCTGTGGAGAATCGCTCCAAATACAGAGAGCCTCCAGCCGACCAGTAAGTCAGACGTTCGAGTATTCTGAAGCTTTATTAAACATAGCGGGTTGTGTATGGAGCTAAATCCAGGCCAAAAGTTTTGTAATCTGAAAATAAAAAAAGATTGAAAAAAATAAATTTTGAAACTGAAAATTCAATGTTTGTTCTTGAATTTTATAATCATTTAAAAAGTATTATCAAAATAAAAATAAGTGTAAGATATATATTTTTCAGTTTAAATAAATTTTTGATTCAGCTCTGTAATTTTTTTGATCAGATAATTTATTTTCATTCATATTTCTTTTTTTCTTTTCTTTTTTCTTTTCAATTTTTTTATATAGCGCCAAATCACAACAAACAGTTGCCCCAAGGCGCTTTATATTGTAAGGCAAGGCCATACAATAATTATGTAAAACCCCAACGGTCAAAACGACCCCCTGTGAGCAAGCACTTGGCTACAGTGGGAAGGAAAAACTCCCTTTTAACAGGAAGAAACCTCCAGCAGAACCAGGCTCAGGGAGGGGCAGTCTTCTGCTGAGACTGGTTGGGGCTGAGGGAGAGAACCAGGAAAAAGACATGCTGTGGAGGGGAGCAGAGATCGATCACTAATGATTAAATGCAGAGTGGTGCATACAGATTCACCTTCAGATATTTTTTTCACTTTCAGATCTTATTTTTTCAGTTTCAAACTTTTGGCCCTGTTCTGGCGTGGGAGGGCGTGGCTTCGATTGAGAGGGGCGTGGAAATGTGAGTGACAGGAGAGCAATCAGTCCTCACATGATGTTGCTTTCAGGAAACGTGGGTACTTTGATAGATAATGACTTAACGCTTTCTCTCCACTGTATTGTCTTGATTCATGTAAATAAAGTTATGCTAAAGATGTCGATTACAAGTAATTCTAGACCACTCTTGGTCATTTTTGATGTTGAAAAACTGGAAAATATGCAAGATTGTAAAGTTTAACGCCTATACCTAAAAACCGGTGTGTCCCAAATCCACACAAGACCGTGAACGCAGCGCAGCATCGCTGCATGAAAATGAGGCAGGTCGTTCATTTTACAGGCTGCCAGTAGTTATTGTGCATCAAGCAGTGGAGTGTTACGAGCTTTCTAAGTGACACACAGAGAGACAAGGCTCAGCAGATCTGAAGAAAGCTTTAATATGGCCAGAACCAGACTGCCGGTTTATCCAAAGCCACCCGGAAGAGTGCTCCGGCTACCGCTTGTGTGAAGAAGCCTCGCCATTACAGGCGCCCACTCCGCTGCTATCAGAAATCCACCAAGCTGATGATCCACAAGCTGCCCTTCCAACACCTGGTGATAGAAATCGCTCAGGACTTCAAGACCGACCTCGGCTTTCAGAGCTCCGCTGTGATGCTCTGCAGGAGGCCGGCGAGGCTGACCTGGTCAGCAGCTTGTGGATCAGCAGCTCGGTGGATTTCTGGTAGCGGCGGATCTCTCTCAGCGCCTCAGTGCCGGGCCTGTAACGGCGAGGCTTCTAAACACCGCCGGTAGTCGGAGCGCTCTTCCGGCTTGGGATTTGGATTTACCGGCGGTCTGCTTGGTTACACTGCGAAACTGCCAGCCACTTTGTTACATCGTCATTAAATTCACTATCCGGTACAACATACGGATCTACTGAACCAACTGCTACACATCGATCACAATAAACAGCTTTATCTCGAGGGTTTAAAGCCTCGTAATAAGCTTTCTTTCTGTTTTCTTTCACGCGCCAGCCGCGTAGTAAATAAACGATGGAGACGTCAGCAGAGTCATTATCAAAGTACCCACGTTTCCTGAATGCAACATCATGTGAGAACTGATTGCTCTACTGTCACTCACAATACCACGCCCCTCTCAATCGAAACCACGCCCTCCCACGCCAGAACAGGGCCAAAAGTTTGAAACTGAAAAAATAAGAACTGAAAGTGAAAAAAAATCTGAAAGTGAAAAAAGAAATATGAATGAAAATAAATTTGATCAAAATAATTCCAGAGCTGAATCAAAAATTTATTTAAACTGAAAAATATATATCTTACTTATTTTTATTTTAATAATACTTTTTTAATGATTCTAAAATTTAAGAACAAACAATGAATTTTCAGTTTCAAAATTAATTTTTTCAGCCTTTTTATATTTTCAGATTACAAAACTTTTGGCCTTGATTTAGCTCCATAGTCGTGGTGCCAGTTTCGGATCACTGCTGTAGTTATTGCGCCGCACAGAACGTTCACAAATTCGGCATCATTCGTTAGTTTCAAATATGTCAGTAGTTAACATTTAAAGGGATCATATTGTGAAAAAAAAAAATTAAATATAATCCTCAAAGTTTCACAGTTCTGTTAATGCAGAAAGTACACTGCTCTCAACCAAATGTAGTCCTGAAACAGCTTGTTTCACATCTGTGACACATATGTCACGGAAGTCGATTGCTGCTTGGGAGACATCACGTTGCTCTTAAAGGTAGCTGCAGACATTTAAAATTTTGCTAAACATTTGTTATTTCAGATTAAACATGTACATTCGGTAACATTTGTGATGTCACTGTCTGGCACTTAGCCGTGGTGGCTAACGCAACCTATTCATAGGCTAGATACATAAACTATCTCATTCTGAATATACTTAAAACTTTATGTGAGGTAATATTGCAGTGTGGTTGCAATACTGAGGTTGTTAGATGAATGTTTGACAAAAGTTTATTTTTGTATTCTTCATAATGGGTTCTGTTCTAAAACTTAGTAGTATTGGAATATTTTGGATGCAAACTTTAATACCTCTTTTTAAAATGTCTGGTGAGATATTTTGCTGAAAAAGTTCGTAATATGACCCTTGTAATGCTATAGCAAGTTAGTATTATCTAATCAACTGATTACATTTATATTATCTTGATATGCAGGAGGGATGTAAAGTGTCACTATGGAAACATTATGTATGATCCCCGTGTTGTCAGAGGAAACACATACGCCAAAAAAGTCATACCGATTGTAAGTATGAAACACTCTTTTAGAGCAGTAGTGGAGCCAGGTGGTGCTAATTGTTGACTTGGCACCAAATGAAAGTTCAATGCCCCTAAAGTATGCTACACCACCAGAAAATATACATTCTATGGAGTAAAATTCCAGCAGATTGCGGACAAAATATGGATCATGTCTGAGAACCCTTGTGATTTATGAGCCACACTACAAAGAAATGCAGATCATGGAAATATAGACTGGAATGGACGTGCGCGCCTCAATCTATTAGTGTCACTCAGGACAGGAAGACGCCATTACTAAGGGTGGAGATGTGCAGATCATCAATAATAAACTGACCGCTTTTCTGCACTAGCGTCGCTATTTCTTAGCGGAGTTTAATAAATGTAGGCTTGTTTTAAAGCCATTTGAAAGCTCTTTCCAATGCACCTATGCATGTGTGGGTGAAAAAAAAAACTTTATGTAAAATGTAGAAATTTGGGGAAATTATGACAAACTGTGCTGCTTTTCTTGCTCTATTGTCACGATTTGTTAACAGATTTTAATAAAAGTAGGCTTGTTTTAAAGCCCTTTAATTGCGCTTTCTAATGAACCTATACATGCCTGGGTAGAAAAAAAATGTTTTATGTAAAGTGTGGAAATTTGGGGAATTTACTGTTTTCTTTTCTGTCATCATAATTCTCTATGGATTTTTATAAATGAAGCCTTGTAAGTTGTATTCAAGCTGATTAAAAGCTTGGATAAAATAATCCTTATGTATTAAAATATAAATCTGAAGTATGCCTTGCCATTGTGCTCATTTACCTTGCTGCTTTTCCACTGTAATATTACTGCTAGTCTTTTAATGACAACAACATATATTATTTTTACTAGCATTTTATTACAAGTAGATATAAAGCCATTCACCATCCCTGGTTCTCAACACCAGGCACCTAAGTGGCTCTACTCTACTCTTTTCTACTCTCCTATTTTACTCTTCCTTTATAGATATTTAGATATACCTTTATATACTAGCATAGTTCCACCTTACAATTAGAATATAATATATAAGATATACCTTACTGAATTTTCACATCATATTAAACAACTGCAAGTAAATATATATATATATATATATATATATATATATATATTTACATTTTTGTTTGTTTTGTTTGTATGCATGTGAACGCAGCTTAATGAAAAGAACTTATGGTGTTGAGTTATAGTCTCAGTATATCGATATTAAATTGCAACATAACGACTTTAAAATAGACATTTGTTTTACATAATTACATTAAGGCTGTTGTGTGTTGGGGGGTTTGGCTGGACATTTTGGTGTTGTTTTCTTTTCTTTGCTCTCCAGGTGGTATGCAAACTGGGTTTTGTCTGTGGAGAAGGTGCTGGCAGAAGAGTCCTTCACCTTCATCAGCATGATTTGCAGCACCTGTGGATGATGCTCACGTGCAAACTTAAAGACTTTCAGCTGAAGCAGATAATGAGATGGCGTTCTGCATTTAAGCCATGAGTTATTCGAGCAGAATTGCCGGGAACTCGACCTTGTGACGTTCTTTTGTGAGATGCTGAGGACCGCGCCTGGGTTTGACACATCGTGCCTGTGAAGGAGGACGGGTGAGGGACACATGCTGTCAGCACACATCAGAGGTGATGATTGTCTGAATAAGTGTTAACAGTAATTTGGTATTTTGTTACGCAGTATATTTGAATATTGATGAGAATTGTGCAGCTCGCTTCTCACTGCCGTGGCGTACGGAATGATGATCCTCCACCTGTTGTGAGAAGCTGCTCATTTACATAAAGCTTAAATTCAGACCTGAATGTGTTGCTGATAGTGTGTGCCTTTGAAGGATATTTGTTGTAGCTGTTGACTTACCTCACCTTTTCCATCCTTCACAGAGTCAGTTTGTCGTATCCACCTGGGGGGTGTTCGGCGGTGAGTCTGGGTCCAGAAGCGCCGAGCTTTGATCCATTTTGGCGCTGGAGAGTGCGCCGTCCTTCACCTCGCCAGACAAACGCACATTTATGTGGTACACCAATTATTGCACAGGAGAAAAATAAAATTGTTTTGTTTTTGGAACCGCTTTCTGGTTATTTAGCGCTGGGTTCAGTCAGACGCAGGTCCGCTCCTCAACCCGCATCTGCACATAACAAAGGCTATTGTACAGTTCATTTTAGTATTGGAGAATTTGTTTTTGTAGTTGGTGCAGTTGTTGATGAAGCACTGGCTGCCTTTTTTCTCCTCATTTCGCTTCTGTTTAACTGGCTCAAGGCGCTCTCTCCACCCTTAGTAATGGCCGCCGTGCGGCACGCCGCTAGTCACGTGACGTCCATTCCAGTCTATATTTCCATGATACAGATATCACTACGAGTAAATTCATACCAATAAATACAGAAATTGTTTCTTTTTAAAGACAGCAAACACATGGCCACATTGGAAAAGCACTTGAAGAGTGCAAACCTCTACAAGGACAAATATTTAGTTTGAGTTTTGCATCAAAATGAACACTTTAATGTGTTCTGGATTCCAACAGATTCCAGCTGTATTAGTATCTATTTGAAATAGAAGTTTGTGGGTTTTAATCATGCCTTGTGTGTAGTAAGCCTTTTCAGCTTCTCCCTTGATTCACGTGACATTGCCAAAGCAGATCTGAGGTGGATCCGCATGTTGATCTGGCACAGGTTTTACACCAGATGTTCTTCTCACCCAACTCCACATTAAATGGAGAATGGGCAGGGGTGGCCCTGAGCCAGGAACAAGCACACTTAACAGCTTGGTCACCATAGTATTATTTAGGATCAAAAATGTAAGCTAAAAATATATTTATATTTTCATTGAATTCTGAGAATTAATATTTAATGTGGCTACAAGCACGAGACTTATTACAAGGGCTAGTGGCTACTGGAACAAGACAACAGGACCCAATCGTGCCACACTAATTTACACTGTTTTGCAGTACTACCAGATTTTGAGAGCAGGGGTGGTGGCCAAGCCCTGCGTGCACTTGGTTATAGTGCGGAAAGTTCCCAGTTCAAACCCCACCCCTGCCACATTTATCCATGCAATGTGAAGTTGCATGAGGAAGGGCATCCAGTGTAAAATTTGTGCCTATTCACCATGTAGCTCCACCTCGGATTTGCTGTGGGGACCCCGAGTGAAAACAAGGGAGCAGCCAAAGGAACTTACTTTTTGTTAAAACAATGTAAAATTGTTGATCATTCCATGGAAAATGTGGCACAATGAAAATTGTCAAATTTAAGGACATACAAAATTCTACCAAGATTAGACCTATGGAACTGTTTGTATGTACTCATGAAAAATGTTATCTTTACTGCCTGCAAAAATTTTTTTTAAAGTGTATTGGCATCAGGCTGTGCATCTGTCTTGTCGACATAATACCTCCTAAACTGTTTTGTGGATATTAATGTCACTTCTTCAAGGAGAGTTAATTAGACTTTTGTGTTTAATTAATGCATCACATGATATTGACCTTGTAAGCGCAGCTCCTTCTACACTAGTTTATGGATTTAAGTGAAACACCATACGGCAGGGGTGGCCAAGTTCGGTCCTCAAGAGCCACATTCCTGACACTCTTAATTGTCTCCCTGCTCCAACACACCTAAATCCAATGAAAGGCTCATTAAAAGTCTGCTAACGAGTCTTTCATTGGATTCAGGTGTGTTGGAGCAGGGACACAACTAAGAGTGTCAGGAATGTGGCTCTCGAGGACCGAACTTGGCCACCCCTGCCATACGGTGATAGCACACCAATCAAACATGTGCATGAAGGAAAATTATTCTACACCCCTGCAAGGAAATACAACATACTTAATCCTAGTAGTGTAACAGATAAGAGAATATTTAGAGCAGAATCCTGCAAATGGTGATAAAAGCATCAAATTCAGCAGAAATACTCCTCAGACATTCCTCTTTTGAAAAAAAAAAAACGATTGGCCACTTGAATTTTCAGTCAGCATTCAGGTAGAGATCAATTGAAGAATTACACAGGGGTCAAAATTAAAAGCTGCTCCAATCATATTGAAACCTACACCACATTATTTACCTGTTCGTAAATATTCTAAAAAGGTATGGTTTGGACTATCTGTGACTGAATTCTATGGATTTATGGGATAAAAACAGCAAGAATGGTGACAAAGGTCATTGTCAGTTTGTACAGGGTCAAAAGTTAAAGTTGCTCCAGTGTTGGTAAAAAGTGATGCAAATTATTGGTTGAGCTAATAGGATTGAAAATTCAAGTGGCCAATCGTTTTTTCAAAAGAAGAATGTCTAAGGAGTATTTCTGCCAAATTTGATGCTTTTATCACCATTTGCATGATTGTTTCAGTTATCTGCTGCACTATAGGCACATTTTCCTTTTCCTTTCACCATGTCTTTTACATCCACCTTTGACAGAAGACTCAGCCAGACCTGGTTGAGATACAAAGACAGGAGGCGATGAGGAGGAAAGCGATGGCTCGTAAACGGGAAAGGGAGCAGTACAGACTTAGGACTCCTGAGCCCGTCCAGGGCAGAATGCACATCGACATACAAACAGGTGAATTTTTCACTCAACACGGCGCATTCCAGTGTATTGTGGGTTAACAAAATTATCCAATTTTCCTTTTCAGACCGCTATCTTGAAGAACTGAGTGATATTGTGGTCACGGCTGATATTCAGTGTCAGACTGATCCCTTCCTGGACAGGCCGGCGACCCCGCTGTTTATACCTGCCAAATCTGGCAAAGATGTTTCCACACAAATCGAGGAGGGAGAAGTAGGTGCCCCGGATTGTAGATCAGCTCACAGTTTTTTGCAATAAGTATTCGGGTCAACTCACTATGGTTCAGTGCAGCCACACAGGTATAAAGATCCTCCGAAAATGTCAGTACAAGCAGAGCACATATCCTTAGCATGTAGTTGTGCGGTGGAATGTCAGTTTATAAGGCTTTAGTTAAAATAAGATTTAAATTTAACATGTCCATGAAATACATGTATAATTTAATTATGAAATGGGTAACACTATTCAATAAGTGTACATTCATTCACAGTAATAAGTGTTAACTAACAGTGAATTAAGAGTTAACTGTGTCTAGTAATCATTTGTTAATGGCGGTCATTTTAACTAAGGTATTTACATGTTATTTAATTTGTAAGAATATTAAACATCACTAATGAATTTTTATGTAAGTTTATGCTTATTACTGTATAATGTCAGCTAATTAATTCTTTGTGAATCAGTGATAACATAAAATATGGTTTTGCTTGAGCTTGATGTTTACTTGGTTAAAAAAAAAAGACATTTTTGAGTCAGCTAGCTTAACAGTGAGGCTCACATTGTCTTTTGTTGTACATGTCTTATTTATGCAGTCAGGTCCATAAGTATTTGATCAATAACTTTTTTTTTCCTTCTCCTTTTTTCGCCTGCATACATCAACACAGTGGAGTTGAAGTGAAACTGTTTGCGCCACTTTTTACCAAAATTGGGGCAACTTTAACTTTTGACCCCTGTACAAACTGAAACTGACCGTTGTCACCATTCTTGCTGTTTTTACCCCATAACTCCAGAACATTCCATCACAGATAGTCCAAACTATACCTTTTTAGAGTATTTATGATCAGACAAATAATGTGGTATCGTTTCCAATATGACTGGAGAATCTTTTAATTTTGAGCCCTGTGTAATTGTTCATTTGACCCCTACTGGGCTGCCGACTGAAAATTCAAGTGGCCAATCAGTTTTTTTCAAAAGAGTACTGTCTAAGGAGTATTTGTGCCGAATTTGATGCTTGTTTCACCATTTGAAAGATTCCTCTATAAATATTCTGTTATCTGCTGCACTAAAGACAGGATTGGAATTACAGCCATTTTTGTACATCATTCAGTGTCCAAAATTATTTGATAAACTAGCCTAATTATAAAGAGTTATCCTTCCTGCTTTGAGGTAAGTAATCAGACAAACTAGTTATAAGGGTTATTGTTCTTATGAATCATCACTTTTATAGGCAGATTTCATTAAATAAGTCAACAAAGGGATACGTGAACCATTATGAGTCATTGAGAATAGTTTGAATGGTGACAAACCGCTTCGATTTTTGTATAGTAGCTTCTTATGAATATTTTTGAGATGCCTTCTGAGAAGGAACCCAAGTTGTTGAGATCCAAAATTATATTCTGGAAGCCTTGTCTTGATTCCTCAGATTTTCCCCCCTCATGGTTTTACATTTAAGTCAAATGTTCCTCAGCAAACACAGAATTATGCCAACTAGTGTTTCAGAAGCATTTAAAATGAATAATTCTATCTTGTAACTATTCTTTTTTATAATTTATGCTGAAACAAAGTATTCACTATAACTGACTTAAATTAACACGTTTTCTTTGATAAAATGGAATGTGTAGAGTTGGTGGAAACTGAGTTTAAAGTTTTTAGACAAGATATATCAAAAAATATATTCACAACTAACTCCTGAATAATTCAAAAAGTCCAGTAGGTTCTTGCTGTTAACCAGCATTTCCACAAATCTGAAAAAAGTTATCGATTTTCTCATAGACAAAAGTAGGCAGTGGTGTCACGTTTAGTGAAGGTGTTATCACTAAACACGTAAATTTTTCCACTGAGCCACTTTTTCCTAATGTGTTAAAAAAAAAAAGCCACGTAATGTTGCTTATTGTGGTGTCTGCTGCAGCTGTTTGACTTTGACAGCGAGGTTCAGCCAATTTTGGAGGTTTTGGTGGGTAAGACCATCGAGCAGTCTCTCCTGGAGGTGATGGAAGAAGAGGAGCTGGCCTGTCTGAGGGCCCAGCAGAGGGCCTTCGAGGTGCTTCGAAATGCCGAGCTGGCAGAGCTGCAGCGGCTGGAGGAGCGTGAGAGGCGACATACTGAGGAGAAAGTACGGCACTCCATCTTCATTCTGCAGAGTTAATATAAATGTGGAAAACAAATCTGTACTTCATCATGGAAGTTTTTTTGTGTCCTCACCCTATTTTCTGTCTTTAAACAATTCTTTAATGAAATTCTGAGCTATGAGCTATTTGTCATAAATAACCACAGTGTGTTCGGGAGATGTTTATGTTTGCCATCACTGCAGCTTTAATTAAAAAAAAAAAGCATTTTCACACATCAGTGCACTTATTCAGTCACAGGACAGAGTTCATTCTGCCCTCAGGAGCGTAGGCTTGCCCAGCAGAGGGAGGCACTGCAGAAGGAGAGAGAGACCGCAGAGAAGATCGCCGCACGAGCGTACAGTCAGCAGTTCTTAGCCAACCTTGTGCCAACAGTCTTCACCTCACTGAAGAATCACGGCTACATTTACGACCCCGTGGAGAGAGGTCGGCCTTGGTTCAAATGCCGTCATTCCTTTTGTTATTCTGTGTTTTGTATTTTGTTTTCTACATGACGGCATTGCTGCACAGCGCTGCTCGTGTATTGACATTACGTTATGAGACATGGTGAGTTATAACCGCAAACCGAAGAGTGCGCTAATACAGTTCATCCTTTTCTGTGTGGTTCTGATTTACAGATGTTGAGACTAATTTCTTGCCTTGGCTGATGGATGGCGTTCACAATATTTTGGAGAGAAGAAATGTGGCAAGAGAGCTGCTGGACAGTAAGAATAATCAATTATGTGCAATATTTCCAAAGGATTAAATGGCACTAATTTGCATAGGATGAACAGTACAGTAACTAACATGTTCTTCAGTGGCCATATTGGTAAAGTATAAATTATAGATTATAATTTATTTTTTTTATGACACACACACACAGGGATTAAAGCAAAAAAAAAAAAAAAATCTTCTGACTGAAATTTTTAAAAAAACATTTTCCCCAAAATCATTAGCTGTTCACCATCTACCTTTATATAGAAACCCTTTTGTGATCATACGTATGTCTGTGGTTATTACTCAAGTGGATTTCGCCCATATGACACTGTCAGGGGTGACTGCAGTACTCACAAGTTTTTAAAATGAGTAAGGTTAGAAAAAAGTGAGCTTCCACTCTAACCATCACTTTTACATCCATTAGGCATGGATGGATTTGGATGGATACAAGAACATTCCAAGATACTGAGAATAGGATTAGGGTTAAATACAGTATCCTATGATCCAGGGCCATCAATTCATACATTATCTTAAAGTGCCGTCTACTGGTTGTTTTACACATAACTGGAGGCCACACATTCCACACTCAAACTTCTTCATCTCATCTTTTTCAGATATCATCCACGATGTTATCCAGAAAAGACCAGAGTTCTCCAAAAACCCGGATCCGCATCCGCCTGAATCTTAAAGACAGTTTACTTAACACCAGGTCACTGAGATCTGTCAAAAGGCAGAGAAAACACTTTTGCACTGTTCCAGAGTTCCTCTGTTTTTTGATATTTGTCACACTTTTCTGTCATATAGTATAATAGAACAACAGCACAATAAAAAAAAGTCCATGATAAACAAAAACATCACATGACCAGTAAAGGGGAAGATAAATGCTAAAAGTTATTTTTACTAGCTGCTGAAGTTTTTCCATGTTTATGAGTTGACAAATACAAAATGCTTATTTTGTGTTATTGAGACCATTATTTATGTGAATGTTGTTTGTTGTAGCTCAAATGCTTAAAAAAAGAAGGTTCCTGTAAAAATAAATAAAACTTACCAACTGGCACTCTTGGCACGACAACAGACTGCAGGCAATCACTTTTGTACTCGCAGAGAAATTTGTCTAAGTCCCACACGAGTGTGGCTTTGGTGTGTGTGCTGAGATGACAGGAGGTGTGTCCTCCCACTGAAGCGGCTGTGGAAATCTGTAGATCTGGACATTCCAGCTGGACACCACGTACCGTGTTTGGATGGACATGGACAAACAACTGCCCACTGTGATCCACGTGTGTCTGTTTGCTTTTTATCAAGTGGACATAAATACAAAAATATATCACTCAGTCGATGTGCTGAACGAGCACATGGTGCGCACATGGACAGGTTGAAACAGACCGTCAGATCAGAACATGCAGCAGGCGATCTCAGTGTTACGTCAACCGCGTGAGCTCCTCTGTTCCACATGACGCGGTGTCCTGCAGCGCGTCACCCACAAGACGTGCACGGCCAGTTGGAGACACGCCAGCAGATGTGGGCATGAATGAGACGAGCAAACTGCTTCTCATTCATGTCATTTCATAACTATATGTCTGTGACCATGGGTCATTTACAGAGGAACAGACGGATCATACTTGTATTGCTCACTTGATAAATGTGGTGTTTTTATGTGGTGTGTAATTTTAATTTTTTTGTAATACTTCCATGTCCTTCCTGATATGAGGCAGATTCCTGCAGCTTTCATACTTGTATTGCTCACTTGATAAATGTGGTGTTTTTATGTGGTGTGTAATTTTAATTTTTTTGTAATACTTCTATGTCCTTCCTGATATGAGGCAGATTCCTGCAGCTTTCAAAGAACAGTTCCGTAGCTAAGTGGTAAAGTCGCTGACTGGTAATCAGAGCTTTTGAAAGGCGTGACTTTGCACCCGTGGGTGGTGTTTATATATATTCCACATAAGCGCCACGATGTGGTTCCACAGGTATCAGCTGGTTTTATTATTTCTTTCACATAAGCGGTGCCATGTGCTGCAACTGGCACTGTTCCTGCTCAAAACACACCGGCGCATACACAGACTCTCGCACTGGGCTAACCACTAACCCACCATGTTGCCATTCATTTACATCACTAGAGCACCGCATTAGAGCGCAAACTGACACCAACACTAATTTTCAATTCCATACATTTTTACCTTGGAAAAAATTTTCAAGGTCATAGTCTTGTTAGAAGTGGCTTTTCATAAGCTAAAATATAATACAAAATACATATCAAAAGGGCTTTTCAGTGTCAATATCAAATATCTGCTAAATCTGCAATACGGATCAGATGTGGATCAAAATTAGTCTGTTTATTGAGGGTGCCAGTTTGCACCTCATTGTCACAAATGAGTGTGATTGAGATACTTTTGATTGAGATATAATGCAAAATGTACATTAAATGGACTTTTCAATATTAAATTCAAATCTCCACAAAGTCCACAATCCAGATCAGATCCGGATCAAACTTTTGTCAGGTGATAGTGAGTGTCAGTCTGCACCTCACTTTCAAATATGAGAGTGATTGGGGCATGTTTAAGATATAATGTAAAATCTATGTTATAATAGCCAAGTGGCCTTTGTGTGTGCATGCGTGTGTATAGCTTTGATCACGGAGAAACTCGGGAGAGCTGACATTTGCCATTTAGTATGCTTCTTTATTTTGGGTCAAGGATAAATGCTGCGAAAATGGACAGCTGATAGGAGTAATATTTTTGGAGAAATTAGTGATTTTAGCTAATAACAGTGAACAATGGACATTGTGCTGCAATGCGCCATGGGAGTTTAGAGGGTTTAAATTATTGTAGTTCATGTTAGTTTAACAGTGTTGTTAGTGTTAATGATTTATTGTATTTTTGTACTTCAGTTGGTTTAGTCAGTTTAGTTAAATGTCATGTTGCTGTTACCATGAGTGAAACTGTACTGTGTTTGATGTCTTCTGCCACCGTGTCTGTTTGTGGGTGTGCAAAAATCTAAGCGGTGTGCAATTTCGATCACAGACAAACTGGGGAGAGCTGACATTTTCCATTTGTTAATAATAATAATAATAATAATACATTTTATTTGTATTGCACCTTACATTTCAAAGAAATCTCAAAGTGCTACAGCAAGGATTTAAAAACAGAATTAAAACAGATTTTGTAGAAACCATTTCAAACAATATCTAAAAGGCCTTTTGAAATAATGTCTTTAGGCCATTTTTAAAGGCCTCCACACTTTGTGGGGCCCTCAGGGTCTCTGGGAGGGAGTTCCAGAGCCGAGGGGCCACTGCCTGGAAGGCCCTGTCTCCCATGGTGGAGAGTCTGGTCCTGGGTTGGTGAAGGCAGTGTGAGGAGGTGGATGAGCGGAGAGATCTTGAGGTGGTGTGTGGGGTGAGGAGTTCACTGAGGTAGGCAGGGGTGGTTCCGTGCATGCACTGATAAGTCAGGAGGTAGAGTTTGTACTCTATTCTGTATTTGATGGGCAGCCAGTGGAGGGATCTGAGGACAGGGGTGATGTGGTCAAACTTGCGCCTCCTCATCAGGACCCGGGCAGCACAGTTCTGAATGGTTATGCTTATATATTTTGGGTCAAAGGTGAACGCCGTGAAAACGGAAAGTTGATAGGACTAATATTTTTTATATTTTATGGATATAAGCAAACAACACTGAACAATAGAAGAGAATGCTGTTGTCGTTTACTTCCGACTTTCCCGCGCATGCACACAGACTGGTGGGCAGAAAACTCCAGACTCCAAGCAGATGCGGTGAGAAAATGCAATTGGAAGATGACTTCAGACAACTTGTCAACTCTTGATCCCAAAAATCGAAAGCGATATTGTGAGAAACTAAATCATAGATACGACGACCGTGAAGCCATTCAAGTCAGGCTGCAGTTCATGTGTATTGCTGACAGTCATTAAATACAGCAGTTCTGCATGTGCACCCAGTGCAAGGTTGACAAACTCCTCTTCCATATATCAGTGATGGAGGAAAAACATACTAGTGGAGCCAAGGTATTCTGTGCACCCCCCCCCCCCCCCCCCCCCCACCCCCCCCCCCCAACCCCCCCCCCCCCCCCCCCACCCCCCCCCCCACCCCCCCACCCCCCCCCCCCCCCCACACCACCACGTGTGTGGTGCTTTAATTATATTCCACATGCAATGATTACATTACACCTGTGTGGATCACATGAGTTCCAAAACAAAAAACAAAAAAAAAAATAAGCCACAACACATGTCCACCAAACACAAAATCAAACAATCCATAACCAATTAAAGCCACCAGACCAGCTCGAACGAACCATAGGTTCCTGGACAAGGTCCAATCTGCACATCTTCTCTTTATTCTTACGTGGCTTACAGTCATTTGACGCGGTGGACTCCAATGTTTCACTTGTGTTCATCATCTGCCCAAATTGCTCTTTGCGCACTCACATTCTGCGAATGGTTGTCTTTACAAATGTTAAACTGTGATTTCAAAAGAATGAACCAAAACTTTTCAGCCCTCAGCCCTCATAGTAACTTCAGTCACAGCTTATCACCTAAATGGGGAGCTGCACAGAGAAAACCAAAGGAAAAAAGAAAAAAAAAATACAGAAGGAGTGGGTTTAATGTGATGAGTTTGAACACATGGTGAGCTTGTGATCCCATCTCCCACCTGTACTAGACACTTCTGAGCCAAACCACCGCCAATCCTTGAGACTAAATGGTTACGAAGTGAAAATCTTTAAAACGGATTGTCATCCATTCAATTCAAACGTTTATTGTCATTGCCACAAGAACCACAAAATTACGTCTGGAGCATCCACATGTGTAATAAAAAAAAATGTGCAAACCAGTGCAATAAATAGCTCCTAAATACCCCACGTAAACATTTATAACATCAGTACAGTGACATTTTTGACAGCAATATCAAAACAAGATGTTGATAAAATGCATTAAAGAGTAAGAACAGTCAAATAAATAAATATAAAAATGGTGACACTGTACAGCAATGCAGAAACCAGTTCAATACTATTGATTGGTGGATATAATCCACAGAAAGGGGGACATGGGGGAAAGGGGCAATTTCCAAATAAATAAATAAATAATAGTAATGTGCAACAATGCAAAACCAGTTCAGTGCTACTACAATTGATTATGAATTCAATGCAGTTGATAAAGTCCGTGGGAAGGGGGCAGAGAGGGGAGGAGGGCAGTGTTCAGTAATCTGACATCTTGAGGATACAGGCTATTGGCCAGTCTAGATGTTCTGGCCTTTACGGCCCTATACCTTCTCCCTGAGGGCAGCAGATGGAAAAAGTGATAAGCAGGATGGTGCTGATCTCGCAGGTTATTACGCACTCTACTAAGACAGCGAGTGGGGTGTGAGCAGGGGTGGTGGCCAGGCCAAGTGGTTAATGCACTTGGTTTCAGTTCAGAAGGTTCAGGGTTCAAATCCCACCCCTGCCACATTTCTCCATGTAATGTGGAGTTGCGTCAGGAAGGGCATCCGGCGTAAAACCTGTGCCAATTCAACATGCAGATCCACCTTGGGTTTGCTGTGGCGACCCCGAGTGCAAACAAGGGAGCAGCCGAAGGGACTTACTTTATTAAGACAGTGAGTGGGGTAGATCAATCAATCAATCAAACCATCAATTTTATTTATATAGCGCCAAATCACAACAAATAGTTGCCCCAAGGCGCTTTATACTGTAAGGCAAGGCCATACAATAATTACGTAAAAACCCCAATGGTCAAAACGACCCCCTGTGAGCAAGCAATTGGCGACAGTGGGAAGGAAAAACTCCCTTTTAACAGGAAGAAACCTCCAGCAGAACCAGGCTCAGGGATGGGCAGTCTTCTGCTGGGACTGGGTGGGGCTGAGGGAGAGAACCAGGAAAAAGACATGCTGTGGAGGGGAGCAGTAGCAATCTCTGGGAGAGTCGTCCCAATGATTCTCCCCGCAATTTTCACCACCCGCTGAAGTGCCTGCTGATCGGCCTTAGTGCATCCATCTGGATGTGATGTGTTTTTTATGCACTGAGCTGATCTGTCAGCGTGTGATGGATCACTGAGTGCACGGTTTGAACTGTGACATCTTCAAATATTATCCACAGTCAGTGTCTGAATAGGAGTTTTCTGCATACCAGTATGGCCCCCGCATCGGCGCACTCCAGTGCGTGACGTCATCGTGATGCCTTCTATGGACGTTGATATTTACATTGTGGAAATTGTGGGCAGGGGGCAATAAATCAATACTTTAAAAGTGTAAATGCATGATTTTATTTACTAAGTTAAGTATTAAGTACATATTAGAATTGTAAATGCATTTAAAAACACATGGATGACACAAGAAAGTGAAACACTTATTTCCATTGTGGTCCATTTAAAAATCAACTTGCAAAATACAACCCCTGGCAATAATTATGGAATCACCGGCCTCTGAGGATGTTCATTCAGTTGTTTAATTTTGTAGAAAAAAACGCAGATCACAGACATGACACAAAACTAAAGTCATTTCAAATGGCAACTTTCTGGCTTTAAGAAACACTATAAGAAATCAAGAAAAAAAATTGTGGCAGAAAGTAACGGTTACTTTTTTAGACCAAGCAGAGGGAAAAAAATATGGACTCACTCAATTCTGAGGAATACATTATGGAATCACCCTGTAAATTTTCATCCCCAAAACTAACACCTGCATCAAATCAGATCTGCTCGTTAGTCTGCATCTAAAAAGGAGTGATCACACCTTGGAGAGCTGTTGCACCAAGTGGACTGACATGAATCATGGCTCCAGCACGAGAGATGTCAATTGAAACAGAGGATTATCAAACTCTTAAAAGAGGGTAAATCATCACGCAATGTTGCAAAAGATGTTGGTTGTTCACAGTCAGCTGTGTCTAAACTCTGGACCAAATACAAACAACATGGGAAGGTTGTTAAAGGCAAGCATACTGATCGACCAAGGAAGACAACGCATCAAGACAGAAAACTTAAAGCAATATGTCTCAAAAATCGAAAATGCACAACAAAACAAATGAGGAACAAATGGTAGGAAACTGGATTCAACGTCTGTGACCGAACTGTAAGAAACCACCTAAAGGAAATGGGATTTACATACAGAAAAGCTAAACGAAAGCCATCATTAACACCTAAACAGAAAAAAACAAGGTTACAATGGGCTAAGGAAAAGCAATCGTGGACTGTGGATGAAAGTCATATTCAGTGATGAATCTCGAATCTGCATTGGGCAAGGTAAATTTAAATGTAAAGGTAAATGTAAATTTCCACAGTCATTGATGATATGGGGCTGCATGTCAGGTAAAGGCACCGGGGAGATGGCTGTCATTACATCATCAATAAATGCACAAGTTTACATTGATATTTTGGACACTTTTCTTATCCCATCAATTGAAAGGATGTTTGGGGATGATGAAATCATTTTTCAAGATGATAATGCATCTTGCCATAAAGCAAAAACTGAAAACATTCCTTGCAAAAAGACACATAGGGTCAATGTCATGGCCTGGAAATAGTCCGGATCTTAATCCAATTGAAAATCTTTGGTGGAAGTTGAAGAAAATGGTTCATGACAAGGCTCCAACCTGCAAAGCTGATCTGGCAACAGCAATCAGAGAAAGTTGGAGCCAGATTGATGAAGAGTACTGTTTGTCACTCATTAAGTCCATGCCCCAGAGACTGCAAGCTGTTATAAAAGCCAGAGGTGGTGCTACAAAATACTAGTGATGTGTTGGAGCGTTCTTTTGTTTTTCATGATTCCATAATTTTTTCCTCAGAATTGAGTGATTCCATATTTTTTTCCCTCTGCTTGATCTAAAAAAGTAACCGTTACTGACTGCCACAATTATTTTTCCTCATTTCTTATAGTGTTTCTTAAAGCCAGAACGTTGCCATTTGAAATGATTTCTGTGTAGGCTCTCAGTTGTCCAGGTGGTTTCCATAGTAGAGAAGCTTGAATCTTCGACTGGACTGGGTTGCTTGACGTGAGGACGTTTCGCTTCAAATCACAGAAGCTTCCTCAGCGAAAATTCTTGCTCTGGTAGTCTGACTTCTGTCTTGACTCTTGTAGAGAAGAATAAACCAGAAGCCAACAAAAGCTGGAGTTTTTAACCTAACCAGACCCCTCCTACCGAGAGGCCGACTGCTATAGGCTAGTGACTAAACAATAGCTCTAATTAGCACCTATTGTGCTCTAGTTAGCACTCTCCTAATGATGGGATGGAAGCCTCCCCTGATGGCTCCCTTGACGACTCTCCTGATGACATGAATGACTCATTACCATGAACAAAAGACTGAAACTGCTTTGACCCGAGTACCCCATTGTAAACAGGGGACAAAGCGTGTCTGAGACCCGCCCCCCGGTTAAGGCTGGGTTTCAACTGTTTTACAAAGAATGCTTCCTTGACACCTCTCTCAAACCATTTCTTCTCTCTGGCTAAGATTTTAACTTCCTTGTCCTCAAACGTGTGGTTAGTGTCTTTCAGGTGGAGATGAACTGCAGACTGAGGTCCACTGGTGACCTCTCTGCGGTGCTGGTATAGCCTCTTGTTTAAAGGTTGCTTCACTAAGCCAGCCTCTCGGTAGGAGGGGTCTGGTTAGGTTAAAAACTCCAGCTTTTGTTGGCTTCTGGTTTATTCTTCTCTACAAGAGTCAAGACAGAAATCAGACTACCAGAGCAAGAATTTTAGCTGAGGAAGCTTCTGTGATTTGAAGCGAAACGTCCTCACGTCAAGCAACCCAGTCCAGTTGAAGATTCAAGCTTCTCTACATTTGAAATGACTTTAGTTTTGTGTCATGTCTGTGATCTGCTTTTTTTCTACAAAATTAAACAACTGAATGAACATCCTCCGAGGCCGGTGATTCCATAATTTTTGCCAGGGGTTGTAGAAGTAATAAAATAATAATAATAATAAAAATTACATAATTAACTGGAAATAAAAGGACTGAGTTCTTCTATTGAGTTCTTTAAACTGTTGAGGTCTAAGGTTGTAAAAAAAGGCTGGACTTATCATTCCAAGTCATTATTGAAATTTTGCATTTTGCATAATTTAATACCGCCCTTTTAGACACACTACCCAATCTAGAGGCCGTGGATCCCCACAAAATTTGGCACACCCTGTTTCAGTGTGTACTTGCCACTGAGTTCCCACGAGATTCCACAAGATCTCGTTTGTCAATTCAGGAAGTGTTGATGAAGGAAGTGTTCGACATTTGACATTTTCTGTTTCACTTAAGTTGGTTCCACTCCTCCAGCCAAGGCAAAGGAGTCGGTATCGGGTTATTTGGTCACGTGACTTTTAGTCAGGATTCTGACATTTTGCTGACTGGCTGAGACATGCCGCTCTCTGATTGGCTGCAGCCTTTGTTTACAATGTCAGCTGGTTCCACTCCTCCAAAGAGACTGTGGTACCAGTCAGGGCTTAATTTGAGGGGGAGCAAGCTGGAGTGCACTCCGGAACCTCTGACGTTGGCTCCACCAGCTATTTATCCCTTTATCTACGGATGGTGCCGACGCCATATTTTCCATATGCATATTTTTTTTTTACCGTAACTCCACCATAGTTTGTCCAATCCGAATGATTCAAAGGGCATTGTAAAGCTAACACCAAGGGCTTTCCAATGATATATGGCATATTACGGTAAACATAGCCTGTGATGTCATAACGCAGAGGAAAAATACGGAAGTTTCACACTTGTGCGCCGCTGATTCTCATTACCGTACGTTCTCATGTAAGCCCTCAATCTGAAAAATTTCAACACTGACAGCAAGCCAAGAACCCGTGCTATATTACGGTAAAGTGCGTTCGGTGACTTTTGAAACGAGGGAAAAGTATGAAAAAGAGCGCAAAAGTGGCAGAAAAGTACAGAGATAGCAAACATAAATGTAGTAATATTGTTGTGTGGGCCGCCAGAAGAGGAGGTACTGCTGGCCCACCACCAGAGGGCGCCCTGCCTGAAGTGCGGGCTTCAGACACGAGAGGGCGCTGCCGCCTCCAGGAACAGCCGAGGTGACAGCTGTCACCCATCAACCATGACAGCTGTCACTGATCATCTACATCATCAGAATAAAAGCAGGAAGACACCTCCACCACATCGCCGAGATATCAACTTCATTGAGAGGTAATATCCTCAGCCGTTTGTGTGGTACAATATAATCTGTATATTGTGAGTGTTTGCAGGAGTACCGGTCCCTCTGTCGGTGGAAGCTGAGTGAGTGCTGGACTGCACTCTTTTCCCCTGAGGAATCACTGCGGTACTCTGCAAGATATTGAGTGAGAAGTGAAGGTGGAATTCCCACCATAATTGTTACTGGGTGTACACACACCCACACTTGACTGTGCCCTCGGTCCAGGCCCACCTGCGGAGATGCCGTCGGGTGTGGCGCACCGCCCGTTCGGCCTTGTTGAGGGCCCGGACGAGGGCAAAAGCCCATGCAGACCGTCGACGGTCCCCGGCCCCCGCATACCAGCCCGGGCAGGAGGTTTGGCTATCAACCAAGGACATACCACTCCAGGTCGAGTCGCCGAAGTTGAAAGACCGCTACATCGGACCATTCACCATCCTCAGGGTCCTCAGTCCTACCATCCGGTCTTCCATGTCTCCAGAATAAAACCACATCACACCTCACCCCTCTGTGCACCCGGTCCGGCGCCGCCTCCTGCCCGTATTATCGACGGGGAGCCGGCTTGGACAGTACGCCGGCTCTTGGACGTCCGTCGAATGGGCCGGGGCTTTCAATATTTGGTGGACTGGGAAGGGTATGGACCCGAAGAACGCTCCTGGGTGAAGAGGAGCTTCATACCAGTGCTATTCGGTTTGTTTATCACATTTTTGGCAGTTACACCACAGCCAATCACAGAGCATGGCGTGATAGCCAATAGCAGCTGACATATCAGATGGACCAATCACAGCCATGTTTTCAAAAACATCCTACCCAATCCTACCCAACCTTGTGTGTGTGTTGTAAATAGTCTGTGTGTATGTGCCACAACAAAGCAAACTCACACGTACGTATTTCTGTATCAAAGTGTCAGCCTCTGTCTCCCTGTGTGTCTAACCCACCACACTGGCGCCATCAACCAAATCCCCCTATCGCCCCCCACATTTCACTGACCTCTAATTATGTCATGTGACAAAGCTGTGTGCCATTGAAAAGCTCTTTTAATCAAATCCAATTAATTCTGCTATTTTCCCTTATTATCCTTTGCAAGGAACGTGTCCTTCCTTCTTAACGTGTTAACTCCAGTTATGGCCCTTTCAAATGGGTGCAGGAGAGAAATAATAAATTGTATCATTAATCAATTAGTCATTAGCAATTCAAGCAGAATTGGACCTTGTGAATTTCCCATTTGCAACTTCATCAGTGTCTCTTCACTTACACATTCACCATTTTTATTTTTTTTAAGTATATAGTTATATCTTGAAATATTTGGGCATTGTACTACTTAGTCTTTTTTTATAATATTGGATGTGTTAAAAAAATATATAATTACGGAATAACGCGAAGCCGGTAAAACGGCATTTGCGACCATAAAATCCAGCATTAATGTCCGTAAATCATCAGACACAAGGGGGTTATTCCCAGTCTAATCCAATTCCATCATTTGCATGGTTTATTTTTATGTAAACAATTCGGTCTGCGAATCTTACCGTAGCAACAGCGTCATGGCTCCAGTGCCATTGTTGACATCTGTGTAGCAAAGCTGTCAGGGCGTGGAGTAATACATGTGAAACGGTTGAATATTTTGCCACCGTCAAATCGATATTTTATGGTCAGAAATCTCACACGATTAACCAATCAGATTCTTGGAACAAATGTATGTGGATTAGAATAGAATTTATCTTTTCTTGTTAAGGTAATTTTGGATTTACATCCAAAGAGTAATTTTTTTAGAAGTCAGACTTTTGAGCAGCCTCCTTCTTTGGTTGGTGGAGGTAATGATGGTGTTTTCTTATAAATATGAATATGGGGAATATATTGCAATATTTGAAAGAAGGACATGTAAATGTTTTAAACAACACCCCCCCCCCCCCAACTAATTTTTTTAAAGGGAAGGGGGAGGGGATAATTAAGTGGGTCAGACCCCCCCCCCCCCCAGTACTCCCTTTAACTTGAGTCACGCTTTAAAGTAAATTTTAACCTGAAATGAATAAATTGAATGAACCTAAAGGTTTTGTGAAGCTTTATTTGTCTGATTTTAACAAGTTGACATATCTGTATCATAATCTACAGTTTAACAATAAAAACAACAACCCCCCCCCCCCCAAAAAAAAAATCAACACAAAACAACAGAGTCCTCCACCCCAGTGCTTAAAAAAGAAAAGAAAAACTGGTGACATTTGAATACATCAGACAAACTGCATTGTAGAAATGTTTTTCTTTTACTTTTTTTTTTTGTTTGTTGCTTTTCTCTCTGTGACTGACTCCGCAGACTCACCCCGGGGCCCTCACTGTGCTCCGGAGCCCTGAACCGGCCCCAGCTGAGCAGCTCCAAGTTGTCCAGACTCGGATCAGCTCGGTCCGGCCTGAAGGTACTAATCCCTGTCAGAGAACCCCGCTCTGAACTCATCCTACCACACATGAACATGCTCTAATTGGGGGATTTTCTTCATCATTAACTCTGATGAGCAGCCATCCTCCCCTCCTCCCTCTCACTCCCACACTTTTTCTTAATCTCTTCATATTTTTCTCCTATTGTTTCCCCGATTCTGTCTCTGTCGTTCCTTTCCTGCTCATTGCTCCTGAAAATGTCCCGTAGCGTTTTATTCCTGAATGTTCAGGAAAACATTTTTTGGGGATCGATTTCCTGCATGCACGTTGAAAAGCATTTCTTTGTCACATCAGCTGGTCTACCAGTGTGTCTCTCACCATGAGGCCTCTCCAGGCCTCCATCTGTTGAAGAAAGTGATTCACACACCGAGGACGCGGAGACGCCGCAACACCGGTCCCCCTGTGAACATGTGTTGCAGCAGCCCAGCTTGTCTGCTTGGGGCAATTAGGGAGTCTGCCCCCTGGGGAGCCCTGACTGATTGGCGTCTCATCTTCCTAACAGACTGGCAGCTCGCCACCAGCCGGGGAACAGCAGAGAGGAGAGGGAGGGGTGAACAGAAACAGGCCACTGTCGTTTTAGGGGAAAAGAAAGGAAAAAAACATCAGATGATACGATTATACTGTAGTAATCTGGGTTTGCTCTTTACACGTCGTGGAGTAATACACAGAGTGACAGTGTGGGAACGAGCGCACAGGCCGAATCATGAAAGAACAGAACTGAGAAGGGGCAGATTTTCTATCAAACTATATTATCAGTCAGGTTTCCATCCTTCAAGAGTTTAACCATGTTCCAGATGAATTAATTCAAAAAAAGAAAACAGTGACATCACGAAGTCAGATTTAACTTGTGGACATAAGAAACAAATATCCTCATTTTCCACATCACAAACCTAAATGTTAAATGTCTATTGTGTGTATGTTTTTTTTAATGGTCTATATTTTGGTTTACTCTTCAGTCCAAAGTCACACTGAAACAGAACAGGAATCTTCCACGGTGTGTTCACTGCCTCACATGTCACTGACCCCAAACACAAGAACCCAAAAGAGGACAGAAACTTAGCAGCATATTTAAAAAACAAAAAAATCTCCCACTCCCTCTGAACCACACTTTATTTTGAGGTGAGCCAGAAATTACTGTTGATTGTAGTCACACCTGATGCACAACTCATTGCTACTAAGTGCAAAGTTTCACATCATATTAAGTAAAAAGTGCACTTAAAGCTGTACATATACCGTATTTACTCCATTAAAGGCTCCCGCCCTATTAAACGCACCACCCCCAAACCCCCCCCCCCCCCCCGCTTTTTTTTTTTTTCGGTACATTGCATGTAGTGACCCACGACCTGATCCTGGATAAGCGGTTGAAGATGAATGATGAGTGCATGTAGTGAAATTGTGAATTCCTGAGAGAGTACAATGAAAATGAAACAGTCCTACCTCACTGCAATCCTACCACTGCCATGCCTCCATCATATTTCAGATTTGTCCCTGTCATGTGGACACCTGCCGTTCTCCTTTCCTGGAACCATTTTATCAGCTCTGCTTCAATGTCCTCATAACACACTTTTCTCCCCCCACCAGGCAGCCATTTTGCTGTTTTGGCCAGGGTTGCAAGCTTATCCTTGTTCCTACACCACTCCCAGATGCATTTCCTATCAATTAGGAAATCCAAGCAGTATGGTACTTCCCCTTTCCTTCTGCTTCTTACATGACTTTTAGCATGAATGCGGCCTAGTAGCAATGTTTGCGCGGAGCCATTTTATGTAATTGTGTTGCAGCTACTGCATGCAGAAAAACATTTGTTTCGACTCTGCGCTGCTTTTCTTGCATGTAGTACACATGTCAATATGTATCGTAAGGCCATCCTGTGTACACGCAAACGATTGTCAATAAACTCCCCCTTTTTGAAATTTGTAGGCCCCCAGGTGTTTAATAGTGTAAATACAGAATATGAAAGAGACAAGGAATTACTGGTTGCTCCCCTATGTACTGTCTACTGGTTGCTAGTGCAGGAGAACCCTCATTTTACCAACTAGTGTATGTCATGCTGCTGTCACACTACCTTCCCTCAGATTGGCAGTTGCTGTGTCGCATTGTTCAGCATTTGCATGAAATAGATTTCTCATCTATTTTGGCATCACCTCGTTGTCAGTATAGTGACCTTCTTGTCTCTTGTCACTGTAAACACCTACTCTAAATCAAAATGTACGGCAGCTGGTTGCTTTGCCTTTGTTTCCTGTAGTTAATGTGACCAAGGGGTGATGGGGTCCCAGGCATGCAAGACAGAGTGGCCTCTGCTGGACATACTACATAATGACAACCAATGTTTTTCTGCATTGTTTATTTTCTTCTCAGTTTTTGGTCCTGGACCCTATAAGAGTGTAGCTGCACCATCTTATTTAGTAAAATAAAAGTTTAAATATCTGCAAAAGTAACACAATGTCGATATGTTTGTGACAGATTCATATCAGCTGATATTATCAGCCAACTCAATTAATGATACCCCCATTTTAGCACAGCATGTTTTCCATTTGATACACAATCTAGAGCAGTGTTCTGACATATGCTGTAAAAGTTTCAAAACATTCTGTTTTTTAAAGTATAATATCTATGGGATGTTTTTAAAGTATAGTATCTATGGGATATTAGCAGGGGTGGTGGCCAAGTGGTTAATGCACTTGGTTTCAGTGCAGAAGGTTGCCGGTTCAAACCCCACCCCTGCCACATTTCTCCATGTAATGTGGAGTTGCGTCAGGAAGGGCACCCGGCGTAAAACTTGTGCCAATTCAACATGCAGATCCACCTTTGATTTGCTGTGGCGACCCCGACTGCAAACAAGGGAGCAGCCGAAGGGTCTTACTTTATCTATGGGATATTACATAGATAAAGAAAAGTTACTTTTTTTTGTTTGATCTGGTGCACCAGAATTCACCAGCATCCATCATGTCATCATCATTTGCTCTTTTAATGTGCTGACTTCAAATGTGATAGCATTTATTGTTTATTGTGTTATTGCTTACACAAGTTAGAGTGAAACTCGCTCACTTTCCTTTGCATCTATATTTTTGATGATCTACGTTGTTCCCGGTGCCAAAAAACATATTGTCACTAATGACCTGAGCAGCTCCAACTCATGTTTCTCTTCCTTTGAATGAAAAAAGAAAAAAAAAATCTCTCTGCCAAAGTGGTTACAAGGGCTTATTTAGGGCAGCCTGAGACCGTTTCCCTCTTCAGTTTCAGACAAAGAGGATACACTTGGATCAACTGTGCCAAACAAAGACGGAACTATGTGGGGGGACGCATCGCTCAAAACTCGTTCTGCCACCCTGCACATACACACAGGCAGACAACACCGAGTTGCCAACAGGTTTTGTCTTCCAACAGCCACTCAAGCAAAAAGGAGGTTACTTCACTCATCCTTCCATCCTTCCTTGAAATGGGTCACATTTTACACATTCGAAAGGTTTTAACCAAAATGATTTCATGAAGGAAGCACGTGTTTTTGCGCATGTAGCTTTAAATGAAAAGGAGCTGGATTTAAATTAGCAGAAATGGAAGCAAGCATTCACAGACATCTGTTCATTTGTACCCACAACAAAGAATCGCGTCCTTCATATCTACACGAGAGCGGGTCCTCTCATAGAACCACCCAGTTGATACAGGAGCCCAAAACGGGACATACTACATTTTTTGTGTTTTGCCCTGGAAGAATGAAGAAAAATAAAGAAGAGGAAACAGTATCTGCTCCCGTATACACGATTTCCTGGATGCTAGCGCAGGCTAACAAGTTTGAAAACCCTCATTTTTGTGAAATGGAAGCTTGTCAGGTCGTTCTTATCACAAGAGAGGATAAGGGAGCACAAACCCCTGTTGCTAAAGAAGCAAAAATGTGAAAGGATAGAAAATCAGTGACGGTGCAATGTGCAACTTCACCACTAGATTACATTAAATCTTACACACTGTAGCTTTAACTGTAAACGATTTGCACAAGATGAACTATTAAAGCTTCTGAAGCACCAAGCACCCAGAGATCCCCAAACAGTCATGTTGCTCCAGTCGTGCCATGGTGTTGAATCTGTAAAGCTAAATATTTCAGTGGGTCATTCAGTCGTGCAAATCATCTTCATTCAGAGGTGAAATTAAAGCCGTTTGCACGAGTATTACAAAGTAACAGATTGAAGCATTTAGCTGCTCTCGCATCAAACTGACTTTGGACCTCCAAAATACTTTACAGCTCTGATTAGCTGACCCATGAAAATTTGACAATTGGATTAAATTAGTAAAAACGCACTTACTGAAGGAAATGTGGGAAAGTGATGAATGACCATCAGGCTGTGGGATGGGTTCTGTCTGAATCAATCAATCTGAAATAATCTGGAAAAAAAGTTTTTAGAGGAACATTGTGATAGAATATGTGTCTTTTTTGGGGGTGGGGGTGGGGGGCTTAACCTCCTTAACCACCAGTATTCCATAATAGACATGATATATATATATATATATATATATATATACACACCTTTATTGTAATCACATGAACCGTGGTCGTCTGACTTCATCTGCAATCATAAGCATGTATACAGGGGTGTAACCGTGTGTGTGTGTGTTGGGGGCACGGGGGGTGTCATTGTCCAGTGCTCATTTGGTGTTTCAAACAGTTTGAAACTATTTATCATCTTTTGAAGCAGCTGTTTAATCCTTTGAAACAGTTACAAGGTCATTATTATCCTCTGAGTCAATTCATTTAGTTTGTTTTAACCTTTCAAAATCACTACATCGTCATCATCCAAAGCAAGTGGTTCATTTTGTATTTAAAAACATTGTAAAACTCATTAACAAAAAGTGCAGCGGATCAAATCCTGAACAAATCCTGCCTTGATGGGAACCACTGACATTAGTGTGTGAATATGACTGGAAATTCCTCACATCTAAAACGTAAAAAATGAATATAATTTAATTTGTTTTGGAACCAATTGGTTCAGTAAGTCTTCTGAAACAATTACATATGGAATCATTTGTTTAATTTAGTGTTTTGAACATTTCAAATACACAAATTCATTTCCCAAAGCAACTGGTGCGTTTTGTGTTTCATTTTGAAACTATTATCATTTCTAACAAAATGTTTTAAAAGTGCTGAAACAATTATATTCGGAAGAAATTGTTTAATTTAGTGTTTGGAGTGATTTAAAGCTGCGCGTGGTAATAGCTCAGTGGGTACAGTGGCTTAACTGTTAAAAGAAAGGTCAGTGGAGCAAATCCGAATTCTGTCTTAACTGCTGACCCCCGTCACTGATGTATGATTCGAAGTTGCTTTGGATAAAAACCATCTAAATATAAAGTAATTACCTTTTCAAGCAACTTATTCATGTAGTTTTTGAGTGTTTTGAAACACTGGGTGACAAAAGATTGTCTGTTGTAGTCACATACCCTCCTGTGTTGTAGTATAAGCATTCTGTTGCTCTTATTTTACTCCCACCATCTTCTACAGCGTCCCTTTTTGTCCCGTAACTGAGTGAATCAGCTGTACGAGTTCTGAGAAGTTCCACAACAAAAATCTTATTTTCTTGTATGAAATATTACTTAATTGATGAAGGACTTATAGGACACAGCTGCTGCTGTATTTGCAAGTAGTAAACAGGTGCAGCATCTGCCTGTTAGCACAGATGTGTGAATGGAACTGTAAATCACTTTTGATAAAAGTATCTTCCAAATGCATTAAAAGTAAATTAATCTTCTGAAGCAATTGAGCTTTTTTATCTTTTATTTTATTATTCTTAGCATTTTCAAACACTAAATCATTTTCTAGGGTTGTACCTTTTTCTCTTTTGTTTTTTTAATATTTTATTTAATTTTTTATTTATTTATTTGTTTATTTTGAAATACTGAGTTTCTGTAGCATTTGGTTCTTTTTCTCAGGTGAAGCAATTTGAAATACAAAATTGTCTTCTTGGTTCATTTAAATGTAGGGGTTTTTTTCTAGTTTGCTTTTCATAAAAAAATTGACTCACTGAAGCATTGAATCATTTTCTGAAGTAACGGAGTAATTTAGTTTTGTGAGCATTTTGAAAAAAGTAATTTATTCTGAAGGAAATTTGGAATATTTTGGAGGGGTTCAACCCAAAATCCACTTGCCCTAAAATATACCTACAGTATCTACAGTAGTGTTCAGAATAATAGTAGTGCTATGTGGCTAAAAAGATTAATCCAGGTTTTGAGTATATTTCTTATTGTTACATGGGAAACAAGGTACCAGTAGATTCAGTAGATTCTCACAAATCCAACAAGACCAAGCATTCATGATATGCACACTCTTAAGGCTATGAAATTGGGCTATTAGTAAAAAAAAAAAAGTAGAAAAGGGGGTGTTCACAATAATAGTAGCATCTGCTGTTGGCACTACAAACTCAAAACTATTATGTTCAAACTGCTTTTTTTAGCAATCCTGTGAATCACTAAACTAGTATTTAGTTGTATAACCACAGTTTTTCATGATTTCTTCACATCTGCGAGGCATTAATTTTGTTGGTTTGGAACCATGATTTTGCTTGGTTACTAGTGTGCCTGGGGTCAATGTCTTGTTGAAACACCCATTTCAAGGGCATCTCCTCTTCAGCACAAGGCAACATGACATTTTCAAGTATTTTGACATATCCAAACTGATCCATGATACCTGGTATGCGATATATAGGCCCAACACCATAGTAGGAGAAACATGCCCATATCATGATGCTTGTACCACCATGCTTCACTGTCTTCACTGTGAACTGTGGCTTGAATTCAGAGTTTGGGGGTCATCACACAAACTGTCTGTGGCACTTGGACCCAAAAAAGAACAATTTTACTTTCATCAGTCCACAAAATATTCTTCCATTTCTCTTTAGGGAAGTTGTGTTCTTTGGCAAACTGTAATCTCTTCTGCACATGTCTTTTATTTAACAGAGGGACTTTGCGGGGGATTCTTGCAAATAAATTAGCTTCACACAGGTGTCTTCTAACTGTCATAGCATTTACAGGTAACTCCAGACTGTCTTTGATCATCCTGGAGCTGATCAATGGGTGAGCCTTTGCCATTCTGGTTATTCTTCTATCCATTTTTATGGTTGTTTTCTGTTTTCTTCCACGCGTCTGTTGTTTTTGTTTTTTTTTGTCCATTTTAAAGCACGGGAGATCATTGTAGATGAACAGACTATACTTTTTTGCACCTGCGTATAAGTTTTCCCCTCTCCAATCAACTTTTTAATCAAACTACGTTGTTCTTCTGAACAATGTCTTGAACGTCCCATTTTCCTCAGGCTTTCAAAGAGAAAAGCATGTTCAACAGGTGCTGGCTTCATCCTTAAATAGGGGACACCTGATTCACACCTATTTGTTCCACAAAATTGAAAAACTCACTGACTGAATGCCACACTACTATTATTGTGAACACCCCCTTTTCTACTTTTTTTTTTTTTTTTACTAATAGCCCAATTTCATAGCCTTAAGAGTGCATATCATGAATGCTTGGTCTTGTTGGATTTGTGAGAATCTATTGAATCTACTGGTACCTTGTTTCCCATGTAACAATAAGAAATATACTCAAAACCTGGATTAATCTTTTTAGCCACATAGCACTACTATTATTCTGAACACTACTGTACATGCAGAATGTGTGTAGTGTGTTTGTGGCTATTTAGAATGTCACTGGATGATCAGTTGTGTACATTCAGTCAAAGAGAGAAAAGCCCTTCAAGAAATTGTAGCAATGGGGGAAAATATTTTTGTGGTGCAGGATGCATCCAGAGAAACATTTTAACAGCACAAAGTAAATATATATATCTGTCTCATTATTGCTTGTTCACATTTGATATTTTTACATGATTGTCAAATTCAGTGTTGAGATAAAAAAAAAAGATGGGAAAAACCCAAAGAAAGTCTCAAAATGATCTTTTTTCAGTGTTCAAAAATCTATTTACTTTTCTCAATAAAATCATGCTTTGATGTCTGCTGCTTTTGTTGTCAGATCATAGTCAGATGAGTTGCCAGGTCTTGTCCATACACTGAATGTGTTCTTTTGCTTTCATCCTCAGAGCAGAGATGCTCGAGCTGCCCTGATCCACATCCTCCAGAGAGTACTTTTCAGGATAGGCGCCGGGGCACTGGTAAGGGGGAGGAGCCATACTCTGCATTCCCTGGCAAATGGAGGGATGGGAATGAGGATGATGAGGGGATGAGTTCAGAAAGCTGTGACTGGGGTAGGTGGGTTGGAGGCCTTGAGCTGGGCCCATGAATCCAGGGATACTGTGGACTGGTGTCGTGCTGGAGAGGGAGGAAGTCAGCCAGGGGTTCAAAGGTAAGGAGTTTGTCATGGGCCCCATGCTTGCGTGCACAGGGGCCGTCCGGTTGAAGGACAACATGGGCGAGTCGTGGAGCTTCATGGTGCTGGCATCCATTTTCTCCTGCCGCCGCCATTTAGCTCTGCGGTTCTGGAACCAGACCTGAAAGACCAAATGAAACTGTTCCTGAGTGTGAGGGACCAGTAGGTAATCTCTGTCACTGCTTAGTTTTAATGACTTTGAAGAAGCTTCGAAACATTATTTTTATTTTATGAATATTTTCTTGCTAAGTTTATAACAATGATAAACTATTTTTTTTTTTTTTCTCCAAGAGCAAGACAGAAGACAGTGTGCAAAATTACAAACTGTAAATTCTTGCTATCAGCACCTCAAACCATCAATTCATCCAAACATGATCAGAATAAAAACAATGAATTAATTAATTTCAGGTGCTTTCATTGCACATCCAGTACAGATCTGCGCTACGATTGGTTTCACGCCAGATGCCCTTTATGACATAAACTCCAGTTCCAGTTCCTCCTGGAGAAACCATATGATGTTCTCATTCAGGTCCTACTCTGCTTCCCGTCTGGGATCCGGCGGGATCATGTGCGCTCATTGACATGGTTGCACCACTCACAGTAAAATAATTTAAATGAATTGTCAACTGGTTTAACGACATGGTTAAATAAATAAATACCTGTGGTAAGGTGTACCTCGACAACAGTACAGCTGTTCATGTGAGTCGTACCCGACTGCTTTACAACCTTGCCAAGAGGTGCCAAAAGTGTTCACGGTGGAAGCACAGCTGGTGCAGACTTCCAACTGAGTCTCCTACCAGCATTAAGGAGGGAGCCAAGAGTGTTTTCAATTATGTTACAGCCTTATTCCAAAATGAAGTAAATTAATTTTCCCCCCCCTCAACATTCTACTCACAATATCCCATAATGACAACATGAAAAAAGTTTAGCTTTTTTTGCAAATTTATTAAAAATAAACTAAGAAACTATAAGTACTCACAGCCTTTGCTCAATACTTTATTGATGCACCTTTGGCAGCAATTACAGCTTCAGGTTTTCTTGAATATGATGCCACAAGCTTGGCGCACCTATCTTTGGGCAGTTTTGCCCATTCAGATTCAGGTCTGGGTTCTGACTGGACCACTCAAGGACATTCACAGAGTTGTCCTGAATCCACTCCTTTGATATCTTGGCTGTGTGCTTAGGGTCATTGTCCTGTCGCCCCAGTCTGAGGTCATGTATGCTCTAGGCCAAGGTTTTCATCTAGGATGTCTCTGAACATTGCTGCATTCAGCTTTCCCTCAGTCCTGACTAGTCTCCCAGTTCCTGCCACTGAAAAACATCCCCACAGCATGATGCTGTCACCACCATGCTTCACTGTAGGGATGGTGCCTGGTTTCCTCCAAACATGACGCCTGCCTTTCACACTAAAGAGTTCAATCTTTGTCTCATCAGACCAGAGAACTTTGTTTCTCATAGTCTGGGAGTCCTTCAGGTGCCTTTTGGCAAACTCCAGGTGGGCTGCCATGTATGTCCCTTTTACTAAGGAGTGGTTTCCATCTGGCAACTCTACTATACGGCCTGATTGATGGATTGCTGAAGAGATGGTTGTCCTTCTGGAAGGTTCTCCTCTCTGGAGCTCTGACAGAGTGACCATTAGGTTCTTGGTCACCTCCCTGACTAAGGCCCTTCTCCCCGATCTCAGTTTAGACGGGTGACCAGCTCTAGGAAGAGTCCTGGTGTATCTGAACTTCTTCCATTTATGGATGATGGAGGTCACTGTGTTCATTGGGACCTTCAAAGCAGCAGAAAAGTTTCTGTATCCTTCCCCAGATTTGTGCATCTAGACAATCCTGTCTCGGACATCTACAGGCAATTCCTTTGACTTCATGCTTTGTTTGTGCTCTGACATGCACTGTCAACTGTGGGACCTTATATATAGACAGGTGTGTGACTGTCACAAGCTTGGCTCACCTGTATATACATCTCAAGGATGATCAGTGGAAACAGGATGCACCAGAGCTCAATTTTGAGCTTCATGGCAAAGGCTGTGAATACTTATGTACATGTGATTTCTTTTTTTTTTTTTTTAACAAATTTTAAAAAATCTAAAAAAAAAACAAAAAAAAAAACTTTGACATAGTCATTATGCAGTATTGTGTGTTGAATTTTGAGAAAAAAATGTAATCCATTTTGTAATAAGGCTGTCACATAAAACAATGTGGAAAGGTGACGTGCTGTGAATACTTTCCAGATGCACTGTAGGGTGCCTCATGTGGATGTCACCTATTCCAAGCATTTTTCTTTTTTTTCTTTTACTTCCATTTGAATCCACTGTATAGCTTAGTACCTTTCTTTCAATAGTGGTGTCGTCCTTGGCCATATTTTTAGTGTGTGGCCTATGGGGTGAGTTGGAACCACCACTCAGGATTGTTCCAGGTACGACATCAGCTATGACATGTTTCTCTGTGCAATGATGAGTGAATATGTTGCGAGTGTTGATGATCCCAGTTGCTGGAGAAGGCCGAGGGGATGCCTACGTTTCACCTGGCTGTGGCACAGTGATGATTTCTTTTGAGAGGTGGAGACTGAGCCGTTGTCTACCTGGATGGTTGTTATCAGGAACCCTGTGAAGTTCTGGATGTGGCAGCACGTGGCACCAGTGCATGCTTCCAGATCTGACCTGAATTCTGATGCTCTCAGCTCTTTTGTTTTCACCATCGTGAACAAGAAAGTGAAAACAATCAGCTCCTTTTTATGCCGTAAAAACAATCATTTGTTAAATCAGGTCACATGAATACTGACACTCAAGCACATGTGGGTCTCATTTGTTGTGTACTTTGTTTGAGAAACTAAATTAATCAAACCGGTGTCCAGCATCCACTTTATGTCTGTATTTTTATTAGTTTATGTGAAAACATTTTTGTTGTTGGCTTTCGCGAACTTTGACCATTTCATTCAGCTTGTGTAGATTCATGTGGTTCCTACCTGAACGCGGACTTCTGGGAGGTTCACCTTCATGGCCAGCTCCTCACGGCTGTACACATCTGGGTAGTGGGACTTCTCAAAGGCACGTTCCAGCTCATGGAGCTGGTAAGTAGTGAAGGTGGTGCGGTTCCGTCTGTGTTTCTTCTTGGGCTGGTCCTCCTTGCCTGGCTCTGGAGACTTCCCTTCATCACTGTCTACACTCTTCCTCAGTTCCATCAAGTCCTCCTCACACTTGTCTGAGTACAAACCAGTATCTGTTTTGGCACAAAACAAATCCAGTCAGATGTGATGATCCTTTGTTTTTAAAAAGCCATTTTACTATTTTCAGTGAAATCAAGTGGCGACTGAGTCCACAAAGTTTCCATAAGTAACTCAGTAAGAACCACGGTATATTTAATTCTGAAAATTTGAGTTTTGAATGATGCAGATGAGACAGTGATTCTCCTATTTTGGCATTATGTTGGCATCTCTTAACATGCAAAGTGAACATTCATTCATTTTCTGAACCTGTTTGCTCTTGTTAAGGGTTCCAAGGTACTGCTGACCAGCAGTCGCAGGTTGTAACCTTCATTTCTTTGGAGGTTGGAGGAAGCCGGAGCACCCAGAGGGAACCCACACAGACACCATGTAAACTGCACACAGAAAGGTCAGATTCCAACCTGGGACTTTCTCACTGTGAGGCAAATGTGCTAACCACTTATCCACCATAGAATGTTCTTTCAGCGTCTCCCTTTTTGCTCATGGATACATTATGACTGCATGTTGTTTTGGCACAAATTTGACACCGTATGCCCTTCCTGATGCAACTCTACATAGAAGTTGGGCAGAGGTGGTTTTGACTGGGGAACCTCGCTACAAAGACAGACAGACTGATCAAGTGCGGCAACTATTGCATGGTTTTAAATACCTTTACATTGAAATAAAATAGACATTCTAAGTGACTTAAGACACTTAAAAATGGAGCTTATAGCCAAGGTGTAAGTAAACCTATGCTCATAACTATATACATATTTCTTTGTCAGCATTGTGCAGAAAAAGAAATTTCTCTCCTAATACGCTGTGGTCAGAGGTGAGTAGATCACCCAGAGGCTAACTGGTAACCTGTATTAACTTGCCAAAACACTGTATAATAATTTAAATCAGTCAAATTGTGTCAGAACTACAATATAGTCTATGGTCAGGATCCTGTGCTCTCCAATGCCTCGCCTTTGCATCGCTGACATGGGAGATGTGAAATAAACATGTTCATGGTGACGAAAGACGAATTCTGGGCTCTGGTGGTGCTTCCAATGACAAACAAGAGCATTGGCCAAGGAGGCAAAGCTGGTTTGATTTGTCGTTC
The DNA here is from genome assembly GCF_902500255.1 of Thalassophryne amazonica. NCBI lineage: Eukaryota > Metazoa > Chordata > Actinopteri > Batrachoidiformes > Batrachoididae > Thalassophryne > Thalassophryne amazonica. The sequence continues at coordinate 29,322,852 of NC_047112.1, read as the reverse complement.
TCTCATTAAGCTTCTGTGACAAAGCCTGAGCTCTGACAATGACAGAGGTCATGTTTGGTTCAATGACCGGCACTAGACCTGTCAGCCCATCACAGCCCCCAGTCTGAAGACAACCCAACCGACCGAACATCTCAGCACTGGTTGGGGTGGGGGGGGGGGTGATTGTTGGAGACAAAAGATTGATGTCAGTGGAGTTGATGCAACTTAATTCAAAGAAAGACAACTAGTGCCCTCATGTCATCCATTACTAAATACGATCCATACATACGAGGGCTGATTGAGACTTTTTGAGCCCAACCCAGAAAAAGTAGTGCATAGTTCTCCATCTTTTGCATTCTGAGAAACCAACATTTCTTTTTTGGCTCAGTGGGTGCAATGTTAAGAAATGTTGATTTCTCGTAATGTAAAAGATGTAGAACCATGCATTACTTTTTCTGGGTCAGGCTCAAAACTTCTCAGTTACCCCTCGTAAAAAAATCATGTGTCCTCTTCAGTGAAATGACACTGCGCTGATTTCTGCCACTAAATCAAACCGCCTGCCAGATCCTGTGCATGAAAATAGCTGTAGATTAAACATGATAATACAGAGAGGGAATGATAACAGTAACGCCAGAATAAATAATTTCACACTCTAATCTGCACAGAAGAGAAGATTAGGGGGAATTCCACAAGGAGATGGGATTGGGTTTTGGGGCATAAACCTCCTGCACCATCTTACTGTGTGATTTATATTTCAATCTCAGGCCACAGTTCACAGGTCATTAATGCTGCAGGCTCTGCACAGCGACGTCATACTACGAATTCTAAGCTCAATAAGTAAGTCCAATTTGTACAGTTTAATTACCTCTTTCGCCCTGCAACAGACTGGCGTCCTGTACAGGGTGCCCCTGCCTCACGCCCTATGACTGCTGAGATAGGCTCCAGCCAACCTGCGACCCTATCTTGGATAAGCGGTCGAAGATGAATGTGTGTGAATTACCTCTTCTATTAAACTGTGGCTTCAGTGATATATTTAATGAAAATAAACTAAAAATACAATTTGACATCATGTAGGTTTCACATAGACAGAGCTGCTGTTGTGACTATTTCAGCATCCATCCTTAAAAGAAACAGGCCAATAACATAATTTTCTGTTGTTATTACAGTTTTTAAAACTCTTGGCAAATTATTGCTGTCATTATAAACTTCAAATTTGAATAAAGTGTCCAGCACACCATCACCTCACAAATATGTAAAAAAAAAAAAAAATTTAATTAATTTTGGACATTTTGTTTTCTCTGTCAATAGATGGATTGGATGATTTCAGCAATATTAACTCAAAATCAGTGTTGGCACTGCCAACACTGGTTTCCAAGGCCACAAATTTTTACCTTGGAAAAAATGTTCAAGGTCTAAGTCCTGTTAGAAGAGGCTTTTCAGAAAATAAATTAGATGTGATAAAATGTTTTCTTTTTTTATTTCATACTTTCACGGTTCCTGAATTCTGTTTCAGATCATTTTCACAGAACATTGGTTATCTCCGGGGAGGTGATGGTCTAGTGGCTAAGCGTTGGGCTCCAGACCAGAGGATCCTCAGTTCAAAACACAGCCAGACCGTAAAATTGCTAAGGGCCCTTGGGTGAGGTCGTTGCTCCCCTAGTTGTGTAGTGAGGCCCTTCCATGGCAGCACCCTGGCATCAGTGTGTGAATGTGAGGCATAGTTGTAAAGAGCAAGGAACAAAAGGCTGGAACGATGACACAAAGGAACAACAAACTGGTGAGGCATGGGTCTGAACAGAGGGCTTAAATATCAAGAGTGATTAGGGAAAAAGAGGAACAGGTGTGGAGGAACAACCAGGAAAAGGGCATGGCAAACAAGGGGAACAAAGTCACATCCAAATCCAACCACCTGACAAGAGAGTGCAGTTAACAAAACACCAAGCAAGCCACCACCTGAACATAATAACCAGACATAGCATGAACATAATGATCACACATAACCACCCCACATGACAGTCAGGTGACAGTGAGTGCCAGTCTGCACCTCATTTTCAAATATGAGAGTGATTGGTGCACATTTGATTAAGATATAATGTAAAATATACATTAAATTGGGTTTTCAATGTCCACAAAATCCATAATCTGGATCAGATCTGGATCAAATTTTGTCAGTTGGTAAAGGATACCATCCTACATAACACTGATGCAGATTGTGGATTTTGTGGACATTTGAATTTAATATTGAAAAGCCCATTTGATGTACATTTTGCAATATAAGGACCAAAAGTGCCCCAGTCACTCTCATTTGTGACAATGAGGTGCAAACAGGACCTTGACCTTGAAAATTTTTTCCAAGGTAAAAATTTGTGGAATTGGAAACTAGTGTTGGCGGAGGTTTGCGCTCTGAGTGCGGTGCTCTAGTTGCCTAAGCAGCCAAGTGCATGTTGGCCTCAAACAGAAATATGTGGTTTTGGATTTACTTGGTTTTGAAACTGAACCCTACAAATGTTGCTGACATATTCTGATTACATTTTGTGCAGGGGGGATTTAGTCCACATATAATTCAGTTTTGGCACTGATCAGATTCCCAGCCGGACTCCTGGAGTAATTTGAATATTTTCATCCCATTCTGGCATTTTGCAAAAATTTGCCCAATTTCTTTGACAATAATAAATCTACAATAATGAGAACTACCCAGCATATTTGTCCCATAGACTAATCCACATGTGCAATTTGAGCCTAACCCAGTTATGGATCCAAATCCTGATCTGGCACCAGTTTAAGATTTTTGTAACACGTGAGATGGTGTATTTTTAAAAGGTTATGGCCAAGTTTTTTGGAGAGTAATAAAACAATATTAATGAAAACTGTTGGCTGAGCATGATGTGCAGTTTGGTCCTGATCCACATATGGATCTGGATTTGGAAGTTGCATATAAATTATTTGGCTATATGATAAAATCAAAACCCTTTTTGCAGGTTTACATGTTGGTACACAGTAAACTACGTTGTGAAGACATTTGGTCCCACTCCAAATAGTGTTAAATCTACTCTATGATATTATAAGTGAACTCTATGTGAGTTTATCAGCTATGTTAGAGCTGATTTAACACCATCTGGAGTGGAACCACATGTCCTCACAAAAAATATAAAAATAATATCAACCCACAAATCTGCATGTTTGGGAGGGTCATTGCGTGATGGCGCGCTGTAAGGTTGAATTTGTGGGTTGCTCTTATTTTTTAATCTGTGTGCTTTTTGAATTGCTACAAAATACTCTTGTTTAAACTATGAGTTCTCTCTTTTAAAGTCCATGTTGTGCATGTCGTCCATGCAGGTTGATACAATTGCAGAGAATGTCAAATGTTAAAAAAAAAAAGTGGGATTTTTTTTCATCAACAAAATTTTTGTCTAAGCCATTAAAAAGTCTGTTGTGACCAGAAAACCTTCTGTTTCATAGGTAGTTAAGCTTGTTATCTCAGGACAACCAATAATCATGAGGCAAAAGGAAAAAAAAAAGATTTATTCCAACTCATGTTTGTGCAAAATTTAATAATCTTAAACTAATGAGAATATTCTGCATCATCACCATCGCTCACCCTGGTATGGCTGCTGCTGCTCCACGCCGACATTCCTCAGCAAGGAAACATGTCTGCCGTAGGACGGATGTGACGAGGACTCATGCTGTTTGGCCGTCTCTGCTGGGCCGTCTATGTCCACTCTGTGGGGCCCGACGGCCCCTGTGGGGAACTGTAAAGCGTCCTGGTCTTTACTGAACCCGAGAATGACATCAATACTGTGGACGTGGCCCCCTGAGGTGGCACCCCCACCTTTCCCCGTGTCGTGGAAGTTGCTGGGTGAGAGACAGCTGTCGTCCACCAAGCTCATCGTATCCAGCGATAAATGCATTCAAACGTCCGTCCGTCCGGCCGCTCAGCCGTCCTGAAAGCACAGGAGAAATGATGCACGAAAGGAGCAGCCGTGAGGTCAAAGATCAACTGCTTGCATTTAAATAACTTTGAGTACATACAGAAAAGTGTTGAAATATTAACTAAATACATCATTCAGGATTTTCTCACAATTTGGCAGCTGATCTAAAGAAATCTGACATTAACCCTTTCTGACAGCACAGACGTCACACTTAAAGGTTATAGTTTGTCATTTTACTGATCAAGCTGCTTCACGTTGTGTTTTATGAACTTATTTCCAAATCACTCTGCACCGTTTTGCAGTTTTTGAATAAAATATTGATTGCAGCTGAATGCTGGAGGAGAAATCCCTCTTGGAAACAAAGTATTATATTCTTTATTTTCAATCCATTTTCTGCAGCAAAATCCACTATGCAGCTGAAGTGTCACATAAACCTTCACCTACCTCTTAAAAGCCAAGACCTGTTGAAGCTGGTGATCCGCCTGTTCCTCTCAGCAGCTTCAGCCTCCGACTTCAGCTGCAAAGATCCGTTATGTGCACTCCGGCCTTGCACTCCCTCAGCTGGTTTACATTTCTCTGGGTGATTGCAGTGGGTGAGCAAAAATATTAAAGACAAATAAGATGCGTGGAAACAGCCACCCAGCATCAACACATTACACAGCTGAGTTCAGACACGATGAACTCTAACACAGAGAGAAGAATGAGCGAGGGAGAGAGGGAAGAGGCTGAGGGGGTGTTGGAGGTAAACCGAGGGATTAAGGGCAGGGTTATTAATTAGAATCCATCCCCTTTAAGAGTGACTCACAGCTGTTTTCTGGTCAAATAATTGTTATAAATGTCGTTTCCATTCAACACCATGACAGAAGGCCTGCACCCAATGAAGCAAGAATTTCTTTGATAAAATTGTTTTTTTTTAACAACAAAAGACCCATTGAAAGTTTTCATCAAGTGTTCCCAACTCCCCCACAAGGTGGTGCTGGGTGATACAATTAAATACATGAAGTAAATTCTAATGAGGTTGATGTAACACTCGCACAAAGAAAAAAAATTGGAATATTCCAGCAGAAAAATTTTTGTGTCGTGTGAGAATTTAAAAAACAATATCAGTCAAGCTCCCTCCATTTGAATTTGCTCACATTGGACACATTACCACATCATATACAATAGAAGTTTAATTATGAAAACATTTAGAAAGTGAAAAATACAGACATAATATAATACGAGCGAAGTGTCGCGCAAGTGGTGCGAGCTCGCTCATGGTACAGGGAGACCCAAACAGGAAGTGCCAAATTTTTAGTCCACAGTCAAACCGGAAATGTCAAATGTTGAACACTTCCTGGAGCTACAGCAAAGGATATTAATCTGTTTTTCATGATGTTGTTTTTGCACTGGTATGTTTATCCCCTGTCAGGTTTTTGTGTAACTTTTTGTTTGTCTCAGTTAAAAAAAGAAAGTAAAATTTAGAAAAAAGAAAGAGGAGATCTCTGATACTGAATCAGGAAATCCTAAATGTTCAGTCAACATTGAATCCGGGAACTAGAGGTGGGCGATACCGGGAATTTTGGTATTGATCCAATACCAAGTAAATACAGGCCCAGTACAGCTGATATCGATACCGATACCGATACTTTTTCATATTTCAATCAATCAATCAATCAACTTTTTTCTTGTATAGCGCCAAATCACAACAAACAGTTGCCCCAAGGCGCTCCACATTGCAAGGCAAGGCCATACAATAATTATGAAACACAGTCTACGTCTAAAGCAACATAACCAAGGGATGGTCCAGGGTCACCCGATCCAGCCCTAACTATAAGCCTTAGCGAAAAGGAAAGTTTTAAGCCTAATCTTAAAAGTAGAGAGGGTGTCTGTCTCCCTGATCTGAATTGGGAGCTGGTTCCACAGGAGAGGAGCCTGAAAGCTGAAGGCTCTGCCTCCCATTCTACTCTTACAAACCCTAGGAACTACAAGTAAGCCCGCAGTCTGAGAGCGAAGCGCTCTAATGGGGTAATATGGTACTATGAGGTCCCTAAGATAAGATGGGACCTGATTATTCAAACCTTATAAGTAAGAAGAAGAATTTTAAATTCTATTCTAGCATTAACAGGAAGCCAATGAAGGGAGGCCAACACGGGTGAGATATGCTCTCTCCTGCTAGTCCCCGTCAGTACTCTAGCTGCAGCATTCTGAACCAACTGAAGGCTTTTTAGGGAACTTTTAGGACAACCTGATAATAATGAATTACAATAGTCCAGCCTAGAGGAAACAAATGCATGAATTAGTTTTTCAGCATCACTCTGAGACAAGACCTTTCTGATTTTAGAGATATTGCGTAAATGCAAAAAGGCAGTCCTACATATTTGTTTAATATGCGCTTTGAATGACATATCCTGATCAAAAATGACTCCAAGATTTCTCACAGTATTACTAGAGATCAGGGAAATGCCATCCAGAGTAACGATCTGGTTAGACACCATGCTTCTAAGATTTGTGGGGCCAAAGCTATGAAGCTATTTAAGCTTCATAGATCCAAAGGATCCAAAAGACCTAGGATAGATTTTCGCCAAACATTGTACGTGACAACAAAATACTTTATTATCACAATCAACATTTTTATTTAAAAACATATCACTCAACACAACTTAAAACAAAATCTCCTGAGGTAGAGGGCTGACAAACCACAATACAACAAAATTAACACACCATAACAAATACTGTAAACAGTTTCAAACTTATTCTGTTTTTCAAGTTGAACAGTACAGTAAAATAATACAAAAAATAAGGAATTTCTTCCCTTCAGTGCACTTCTCTACGTTGTTTCTTAAATAAAGAGTGTAAAAAAACAGAACTTAAAGCAAATTAAAACAATCTTCTGAGGTTAGAGAGCTGACAAACCACAATAAAGAAAAACTATAACACACCACAACAAATATTGTAAACAGTTTCAAACTTGTTCTTTTTTTCAAGTCAAACAATACAAGAAAATAATACAAAGAATAAGGATTTTCCTTCCTTCAGTGCACTTCTGGCTTTAAACAAAATCAAAAAATTAAGTGAAAATTAAATAAGGAAAGTATAAATAAAGACAGAAACAGTGCTGCTCTTACAGACAGAGAGGGGACTTTGATGAATCTGCGTGTGCAGCAGTTAGTGCGTGCAGGAGAGAAAAAAGCTTGGCCTTTTATTGTGGGCAGTCTAAGGCACACCTGTGCACTAATCATGGTGTCTAATCAGCATCTTGATATGGCACACCTGTGAGGTGGGATGGATTATCTCAGCAAAGGAGAAGTGCTCACTATCACAGATTTAGACTGGTTTGTGAACAATATTTGAGGAAAATGGTGATATTGTGTATGTGGAAAAAGTTTTAGATCTTTGAGTTCATCTCATACAAAATGGGAGCAAAACCAAAAGTGTTGTGTTTATATTTTTGTTGAGTGTATTAGTCCTCAATGTGATGTTCCTATAATGGTCATTAAGAGACATCAGTCTGTCCATGGAGAAAAATGAGGATTCTATCAGTTGGTGGGTGAGTTAGTCCACTGCTTTTCTTAAGCAATAACTGAAATGCTATAATGTTGTAAATCATCCTGTTAAAATAACATATAATTATGACAAGCTCTTTTGCATCTGGTGAACTTTGATGCACTAGATCATTAAATAAAACAACTTTGCTTTGCTTATGTAATATCCCATGGACGTGTCTGCCATCTGCTGGATGGTTTTTCCGTAATTATTGTATGGCTTTGCCTTACAATATAAAGCGCCTTGGGGCAACTGTTTGTTGTGATTTGGCGCTATATAAATAAAATTGATTTGATTTGATTTGGTTGGTGGATGCTCGATGGATTAAAGAAAATTAGCACAAGCTGTGGTTTAACAGTTTGTTTGCAACCCATTGAGCACTGGACATAACATGTTCTCATTGGAAGTGTTCCACCCACTGGAACCCACTTTCACTTGAGCATGGAGGGTCACAAGTTAAGCTTGCAACCACAATGACAAATATGAGGAAATATGACCCAACTTACACACCAAAATATGAAAGTAAAACCAGAAATAAAGAATGGATAGCATGTGTGGCTGGGGACAGCATCAAAACTATTGGTGAGCACTAAAGGTTTTAAACATTTTTCTTTAGTCTCTATCAAAAGGAAGACTTTACTTGTGTGAAATGGGCTCTTGTTATGTCACCAAGTGTTTCGAGACAAATGTTTCAAAATATTCCACTTGATTTGCACCCCCGGTGTTGAAACATAATAAAATACAAATGAATGAACTCCTACAGTTAGCACAGGGTCTGTGCACGTACACTGCTTTTGTTGTCGGATGAAACAATCTGCATTCATAAAACAACTGGCTGAAAAATCAGTGGTTGCACCTCAGTAAGTGACTACTATAGAAAAAAAGGGCAACAAAATTCTAAGAGTGGATCCATTTATTAAAAATTGTTTGACTTGATTTTTTGACTTGAATAGCAATAGGAAAGCGCATAACCAAAAATAAACAACCACGGGGTCAGTTTGAAATGGGGAATATTGGGTTCTTGCTTTGTCCACACTGAAGAAGAACAGCGTGTGTGAGCAGCTCTGTGGGGCTCACAGGGCGTAGCGCTGACCCCAGCTTAGCGTCACAGAAATCACTCGTGACTCCAGAGACACTAAAGAGAGTTCCTGTGACCTCATGCATATCTAAAGATAAAGCCAGAGAACAATTAATTTTGAAACAGATTCAGGTTCAAGCTTTCCAGTGAATATTGCAAATTAACAAAAAATTTGGATAGATTATATTTATATAGTCCAGTGGTTCCCAAACATTTTATGCAGGGTCCTCCTTTTGGATCCCCTTCCACTCTTACACGCACATACCCAGCTTTTGCTTCCATATTCCACTGGAATTGATTTTAAACATTGTAATTTATGCAAAACTGCCAAGCAGTTAAGTGCGCTTTTTTTTCCTGTGTGTAAGGTTCCTGGTTCAAACCCCACCCCTGCCCATCTCCATGTAATATGAAGTTGCGTCAGGAAGGGCGTCCGGCATAAAACCTGTGCCAAATCAACATGCAGTTCCACGTCTGATCTGCTGTGGAGACCACGAGTAAAAATAAGGGAGCAGTCGAACAGACTTACGAATTTATGCAAACCTGCAAAAAAGTGGCAAATCTGTCAACAAGTCCCCCTGGGCGGGACGCCTATCTGATGCACATTACTTCCGAATCCAAAGCTGGTACCCTTGTACAGCTGGGTGGACTGAGACAATGCAGATGAAACATCTCATCCATGGGGACAGACATGTAGCATGAAAATTCAGTAAGTTATGTCTTCTGGAATATACTAGTGCAGGGGTGGCCAAGTTCGGTCCTCGAGAGCCACCTTCCTGACACTCTTAGTTGTCTCCCTGCTTCAACCCACCTGAATCCAATGAAAGGCTCATTAAAAGTCTGCTAACGAGTCTTTCATTGGATTCAGGTGTGTTGGAGCAGGGAGACAACTAAGAGTGTCAGGAAGGTGGCTCTCGAGGACCTAACTTCTCCACCCCTGTACTAGTGTAAAAAAAGGAAGAGTAGAATAGAGTAAAGTAGAGCCACTGAGGTACCTGGTCCAACTCCTATCCCACTGAGCTACCTTCTCATAGATGATGGGACCCCCCCCAATTAATAAGTAGTTGATGCATTCCCAACCTACCATATTACAGGGGTATCGGTAGTTTTTAAGGATTGCAATCATATGCATGTTATAGTCACTGCGCATGTTAAGGATGCCATCATAGGACGTTCACAGATCCTCGCCTGTATCTTACCAAAACCTCAAATTTCCTGCCAGAATATGCAGTCGTTTTTAAAGGGTTATTTGCAGAACTTTTACAGACACACCCACTCACTGCCTGACTCCTTGAAGCCTCCATTAAGCTTGCCCTGCTAACCACCAGGAATAAATCCCTGGTTGTCATGGAGTAGGAAACAAAGTCCTAGTCACCGGTAATTGTTTACGGCACACTAAATGAATGAATCACAATATCAGCTTTGCACAGATGCTCGTATCTTAATTGCCGACATATTAAACTTTGAGTAACACAAAAACGTTTCTGCCAACAATCGTTTTTACGTCATTGGCTGACACAGTGATGATCGTCTTGTGCTTATTATTATGATTTTGATACATTTGTCCTTCCCTTGTTATCCTAATTGAGTGTAAATCAGTTAAGGAGCAGTTTAGTTACCAAGCCGCTTAGTTATCAGATGTCAGTGTAAGTTGCACTGATCCTATTAGAACTAAAAGCTGCTAATGTGTAAAAAAAAAAATCCACAGTGTCAGCTTATTGAGGGAGGAAGAGGCCAGAGGACGGGCGAGGTAACGGAAAGAATGAGGCGTATGGTGACTAGGAAAAAGGGAATTCATGTGATTCTCTTTGTTGTTATGTTTGTTGAAACAATACTACTACTAATAACAATAATAATAAAACCATCAGTGAGAGCCACTTTGTGATATTTTTAATTTTATTCTGACATGCATTCTGTTTTGTATTCTGTTTTATACGTCTTATTCTGTAATGGTTGCTGCCCTGTGACAGACTGGTGTCCTGTCCAGGGTGTACCCCGACTCTCACCCTATGACTGCCAGGATAGGCTCCTGTGTAGAGAAGTAAGCGGGTGGAGAAAATGAACAAATGAATGGTATATTTGTACAGCACTCTGCAAAATCTGTTCATAAAGTGTTGTAGGCACAAAATTGTTAGAATTAACAGGTGGTTCTGCATGTGATGGGCTGAATCAGAATCAAACATTGTATCATGGTCAAATCTGTGTTGGTACCATGCAGAGTGACCACAGGTCTGTCTTCCACATGCTGTCATCACTATTAGGCGTAATGTTTCTCATTTAGGATCTTTTCTGTTGTCATGATCAAAATAAAGAGTTGTGATGTTTGGGTCTAATTCAGGCTGGCTGAAGGTTTGTATGATGCCTGTGGATGCTGTCAGCTGTTGTGATGTCACAAGGCTGAAAGAGTCCACACATGGCAAAATGATCCATATTACCTCACTGGTGGAATCACACGATGACACTACTTATTTTTTTCTGAATGACTAGATACAAACAAGATACCCTGCTGAAGGCTGTTTTACCCTCCACGTTACTCTTCTACTACTACTTACAAACAAGACTTGCTTCCTGATGTTTCTTTCCAGTTATGTCAATTCTTGAATAGCTCTTAGTCTGTTTTCTCCGATTGGTTTGGGCTGATTCTTGAACAACAGAGTCAAAGGGAGCAGCACATATGGTGCATCCAGAAAGTATTCACAGCTCTTCACTTTTCCCACATTTTATTATTATTCCAAAATGGATGAAATTCATTTTTTCCCTCAGAATTGTACACACGATACCCCATAATGACAATGTGAAAAAAAGTTTGCTGAGATTTATGCAAATTTATAAAAAAAACCAACAACTAAGAAATCACATGTACATAAGTATTCACTCCCTTTGCCATGAAGCTCACAATTGAGCTCAGGTGCGTCCTGTTTCCACTGATTATCCTTGAGATGTTTCTACAGCTCAATCGGAGTCCAGCTGGGATAAATTCAGTTGATTGGACATGAGCTGGAAAGGCACACACTTGTCTACATATAAGGTCCTGCAGTTGACAGTGAATGTCAGAGCACAAACCAAACATGAAGTCAAAGGAATTGTCTGTAGACCTCTGAGACAGGATTGTCTTGAGGCACAAATCTGGGGAAGGGTACAAAAACATTTCTGCTGCTTTGAATGTCCCAATGACCACAGTGACCTCTGTCGTCCATAAATGGAAGACATTCAGATCAAGCAAGTCTCTTCCTAGAGCTGGCCACACATTTAAACTGAGTGATCATGGGAGAAGGACCTTAGTCAGGGAGGTGACCAAGAACCCGATGGTCACTCTGTCAGAGCTCCAGCATTCCTCTGTGGAGAGAGAAGAACTTTCCAGAAGGACAAACATCTCTGCAGCAATCCACCAATCAGACCTGTATGGTAGAGTGGCCAGACGGAAACCACTCCTGAGTAAAAGGCACATGGCAGCCCACCTGGAGTTTGCCAAAAGGCACCTGAAGGACTCTCAGACCACAAAAAACAAAATTCTCTGGTCTGATGAGACAAAGATTGAACTCTGAATACCAGGCATCATATATGGAGGAAACCAGACACCATCCCTACAGTGAAGCATGGTGGCATCATGATGCTGTGTGGATGTTTTTCAGTGGCAGGAACTGAAAGACTAGTCAGGGTTGAGGGAAAGATGAATACAGCAATGTACAGAGACGTCCTGGATGAAAACCTGCTCCACATTGCTCTTGACCTCAGACTGGGGTGATTGTTCATTTTTCAGCAGGACAATGACCTAAAGCACACAGCCAAGATATCAAAGGAGTGGCTTCAGGACAACTCTGTGAATGTCCTTGAGTGGTCAAGCCAGAGCCCAGACCTGAATCTGATTGAACATCTCTGGATAGATCTGAAAATGACTGTGCACCGACGCTCCCCATCCAACCTGATGGAGCTTGAGAGGTGCTGCAAAGAGGAATGGGCAAAACTGCCCAAAGAGAGGTGCACCAAGCTTGTGGCATCATATTCATGAAGACTTGAGGCTGTAATTGCTGCCAAAGGTGCATCAACAAAGTACTGAGCAAAGGGTGTGAATACTTATGTACATGTGATTTCTTATTTGCAAAAATTTTGCAAAAACATTTTCATGTTGTCATTATGGGGTGTTGTGAGTAGAATTTTGAGGGGAAAAAATTAATTTACTCCATTTTGCAATGAGGCTGTACCATAATAAAATGTGAAAAAAAGTGAAGTGCTGTGAATATTTTCCAGATGCACAGTATTCTGTCAGGGTTATGGTACAGTGATGAGCACTTCAACCATGACAAGATTCTGGAGGGGTTACCATCCAGTGTACTTGTATTTTGTCATCTACTAGGTTTGTGAGCACTGATGCACAATCTGCTGCATTATCCAAAACGTTCTTGTTGGTTATAAGCAAAAAGGCTTCATATTACAATTCTGCTTTTGATTTCCATAGGTCCAAACTGTGTACGGTCACAAATTTGTTGATGGATTTGCCTCAGTTGAGTAAGTTAGCCAATCCATTTGTCACTCAGGTATCATCCGACTTTGACTAAGACACAGACGGATGCTCTTAACCTTGTTTTCATAATTAAATTAGAGCTAACCCCAGCTGTGGAAGAGCTGGAGCTACCACTAACACAGTGACATGCAAAAACCCGAACACTCTGACTTTTACACATTGTCATTTTTTATGATACCAAATTTGAAATAATAATCAGTGTTCTTCTCCATGTTAATTTTTCTAAGATTGGGCCTGATAAAGTGTAAAAATATTAATTAAATATAGCATTAAATTTAATAAACATATCAGAGTAAAGTTAAAGCATCAAAAGCCAAAATGTGGGGATCTTTTTTGTCAGGTTTCGGCCCTGTTTATGTTTCAGGCTTTGATTTTCTGGTTTTGTTTTCTGTTTATTATGTATTTTCTATTTATCATACCTTAGTCATGTCTTTCTGTTTATTATACTTAGTCATGTGGTTTATTCAGTTGTAGTTTCTGTCCAGCTATTGTTTTTTCATTGTGTAATCTTTAGTCGTATTTTCTATTATCTCTTTTGCCACTTGTGAGTTCCACTCTTGTTTAGTTTTAACCTTTATTTTCATGTTGATCTTTTTCAGTTCTTATATTTGGTTTCTGGTTAATTCCTTGTTCGGGTATGTTAGGTCTTCTTTATCTTTTGTCATATGTATGAGGTTTTGAGTTTTGTTTGTCTTTGGTTTTGATGTTTTATTTTGATCATTGTGATTTTTAGGATCATCTCTTTGTCAGGTCCTGTTCACTTTGCATTTGTCTCACTGCACAATCTTGCACTTGCTTCCCTCATCTTTGTTTCATCCAGCCACACCTCCTTCCTGAATGTTCTCCACACCTGTGTCTTGTTCCTCTAATTATCACCTCCCTTATTTAAGCAGCTTCAGTTCACTTCCCCCTCAGTTTCTTGTACTCTTTGTTGTTGTCCCAGCTCTGCTTTGCCTTAGTTTGATTGCCTGTATTTTGCGACCCTGTTGTTTTTGACCTTGCTTCTGTCTTTGGTCTTGAACTACATCTCACCGTGGACCAGGACTCTGTTTTTGACCTTGCCACAGTCTCAGCCTCTGATATCTGCCACACTGTGTTCCTGAACCCTGCCTGTTTTTGGACTACGCCTGTGCACCACGTCTGTTTGTACCTCCGCCACGCTGACTGTTTTACTGTGTATCGAACCTTGTGCCAATTTACCAAATAAAGTATTTTCTAATAACTCAACCCCTTTGTCTATGGGTCTGCATTTGCTTCCTACCACCTTCTGTGCCACGCTGCCTTGAATCACGAAACTTTTAGTATCCGAGAAAAAACGTTATCACTTTCATACTCAGTTTTCTTTAGGAAAATATTTGAATATTTCCAAATCCATTTCCATGTCAGCTTCTTTGACTTCATTGACATCAATCATTAGAAAATACAAACACTACTGTGTGGTAAATCTGTCCGGAGTAGGAAATTCTCAAATGTTGAATGGAAAAAGGAGACTTGTGAGGAAAGCCACCAGTTGACACTCTTGACAACTCTGCAGGAGTTTTATAGTCTTCTCTGGATGAACTGTGAATAGTGAAACTTGTTTGTTGCATCATCACTTACAGCTTCACAGCAAACGTGTTTGGGAAAAAAAAAAAAATCTTGCTGTAAAAGTGGCAATTTTGTAATTTAAAGTTGCCTATATATATATATATATATATATATATATATATATATATATATATATATTCATTATTTTGGATTTGATATTTTTGTTAAATTTATATTATGTTGTAAAGACCGGTCAGTTTAATTTTCATTTATATAGCGCCAAATCACAACAGAGTTGCCTCAAGGCGCTGCACACAAGTAAAGTTTAACCTTACTAACCCCCAGAGCAACAGTGGTAAAGAAAAACTCAGCAAGACACTGTGCCATCAGAATGAACATGTGTCAGTGAGATGCAGCTGGAGGCGTTCCAAAGGTGAGTCTTTTTTTTATTTTTCTTATTCTGATGGCTTGCAGACAATGGTGCATTGGCATGGCTTGTACAGAAGCAGATGGTGTACGTGTCATGATATGTATTTCACAGCTGTGACATCCTGGTCAGCTGCGCTGTGGTGTGCTGTGCAGGGCCTCTTGGACACTGTGACTCGTGCCACACAGCTGCATGTGGTGTTACAGCTATGATGACCCTCATAATTCACATACATAATGTAACCCATGAGAGGACATGACAATGTATGTGTAATCTAAGGTTTATTATGGATATAACACCCCGTTCAGATGTGTGCATGGTGCAGCATCTGAATGGGCTGTTACAGCCATGATAACATAATATTACAGATACATGTTCTACCTGATGAGAGGAACTAACAATATATATGTCATATGATGCGTATTACAGCTGTGACAGGCCGTTCAGATGTGCATGCTGATCCACGGCTGTGTAACGCACTTCACAGCGACACACTGTATTTTCGATATGATTACGCAATGTTCACGTCTACTTCACAAAATGAATACATGCCACAGACTTTGCACATTACAATATATTTTAATTTGTGCACCCCAAACAGGATGCACGGGGGGTGCAGTCCGGGACATGCTGTGATCAGACTGTTTTGATGCTGTGAGAATATTTAGAATGTAGTGAGATTGCAGTTAGAGTCCACCTCGACTGCCGTATGATATTTTTCCGCCTAGATTGCACCTCAACTGCTTTGAACATGAGCTAAACATTCTGGCCGGCCACACAAATTTGCCTGACTGTTTGGAGTGCACGCAGAATGCTGTAGGAGGGTTTCAATTGTGCCTCCACTTTGCCTGAATAGAGGTCGAATTTTCATTTGGACAGCATTCGGCCTCCACTGTGAGGTGGTACAAACAAGAACTTAGTGTAATATTTACTGCTTGGATATATATATATATATATATATATATATATATATATATTTTTTTTTTTTTTTTCCTTCCTAAAGACCAACATTCTGTGATTCTGAGGCACTCGGATATGTACTGTACTTGGGGGCCCGTGGCTACTTCATCTTGACCCTGCTTACTCTAGACAAGCTGAACGCTTTTTTTTTAAGGAATCTGTTGTAGTGGCACACAGGAAGGAACAGTGTTGTTGACTATAACGTGCTACAGGGGCCGATCAGTAGATGGCTCACACTGACTCTGCTGAACCTGACCTACTTACTTATTGTACCGACTGTTCTGAGCTAAACATACCTGACACACTGCTTCTGACATATTCTTGGCAGTCAGAAAACCTGTTGACGTCAAACTGTGATGCAGATGACAAAGACTGTACTGACCTCAACAACCAAACTGGAAAAAAAAACCCTCTTCTTTTGTGTGTTTGCTGAACGTGAGATGGTCTCATCCAAATGCACAAAGACTCATTCACTATATAGAATGGAAATCAATTCAGAAAAAGTTGGGATGTAATGGAGAAACAAAACACCAACCCAATGATTCTGGCATTTAGTTTGTCTTCTATTTCATTCCAGACAGTATGAACCCAAGACATTTCATATTTTGTGTGATCAAATTCACTTTGTTAATATCCATCCATTCCTGAATTTCAGGCTTGCAACATATACAGAGAGGCAAATAAAGAATTGATCCATTGTTGATTTTGCAAGTTTTCCGACCTACAAAGAATCGAGAGGTCTGTAATTTGTATCGTAGCTACGCTTCAACTGTGAGAGACGGAATCTAAAAAAACAATAAATAAATACAAAAAAAATATCACATTGTATGATTTTTAAATAATTAATTTCCATATGAAAATTCTTCTCACAACACCCCATAATGACAATATGAACGTTTTTTTGGTAAATGGATTAAAAATAAAAATCCAGTAAATCACATGTACATAGGTATAAACACCCTGTGCTTAATATTTCTTGATGCACCTTTGGCAGCAATTACAGCTTCAGGTCTTCTTGAATATGATGCCACAAGCTTGGTGCACCTATCTTTGGGTAGTTTTGCCCATTCCTCTTTGCAGCACCTCTCAAGCTCCATCAGGTTGGATGGGGAGCATCAGTGCTCAGCCATTTTCAGATCTCTCCAGAGGTGTTCAATCAGATTCAGGTCTGGGTTCTGGCTGGGCCACTCAAGGACATTCACAGAGTTGTCCTGAAGCCGATCCTTTGATATCTTGTCTGTGTGCTTAGGGTCATTGTTCCGCTGAAAGATGAACCATCCCCCAGTCTGAGGTCAAGAGCGCTCTGGAGCAGGTTTTCATCCAAGATGTCTCTGTACATTGCTGCATTCATCTTTCTCTCAATCCTGACTAGTCTCCCAGTTCCTGCTGAAAAACATTCCCACAGCATGATGCTGCCACCACCATGCTTCACTGTAGGGATGGAACCTGGTTTCCTCCAAACATGATGCCTGGCATTCACGCCAAAGAGTTCAATCTTTGTCTCATCAGACCAGAGAATTTTTTCTCATGGTCTGAGTCCTTCAGGTGCCTTTTGGCAAACTCCAGGTGGGCTGCCATGTGCTTTTTCGTACGGAGTGGCTTCCGTCTGTCCATTCTATCATACAGGCCTAATTGGTGGATTGCTGCAGAGATAGCTGTCCTTCTGGAAGGTTCTCCTCTGTCCACAGAGGAATGCTGGAGCTCTGACAGGGTGACAATCAGGTTCTTGGGCACCTCCCTGACTAAGGTCCTTCTCTCCCGATCACTGAGTTTAGACGGGCAGCCAGCTCTAGGAAGAGTCCTGGTGGAGCCAAACGTCTTCCATTTACAGATGAGGGTCGGATGAGGTCACTGTGCTCATTAGTACCTTCAAAGCAGCAGAAATGTTTCTGTACCCTTCGCGAGATTTGTGTCTCAAGACAATCCTGTCTCGGAGGTCTACAGACAATTCCTTTGACTTCATGGTTGGTTGGTGCTCTGACATGCACTGTCAACTGTGAGACCTTATATGTAGACAGGTGAGTGTCTTTCCAAATCACGTCCAATCAACTGAATTGACCCCAGGTGGACTTAAGCTGCAGAAGCATCTCAAGGAGGAAACAGGATGCATGTGAGCTCAATTTTGAGCTTCATGGCTGTGAATAGTAATATACATGTGATTTCATTTTTTTTAATTTGCAAAAATCCTAAAAAAAAAAAAAATTCTTCATCCACATGTCATTATGGGATATTGTGTGTAGACGTATGAGGGGGAAAAATGCATTTCAACCATTTTGGAATAAGGCTGTAACATAACAAAATGTGGAAACAGCGAAGCACTGTGGATACTTTCTGGATGCACCGTATATAAAGTTGCAAGAACTATCAAAATAATAAAAGGTAAATAAATAAAAATATTATATATATATATATATATTCTTTTTTTTTTTGGGGAAAATTTAGTAACTAATTCAGGAGATTACCATTGTAGAACATTACAGAGCAGACTGAGCAAAACATGAAAGACCCTCATGACAGTGAAACAACAAGACTCAGAGGATCAAGTCTGATCTGGGGTCCATCTCCTGGGACAGGAGCAAATACCAGGCTTACACAGATTTAAAGATAATGACATCTTTAATTTGGTTTTGTGACAACAATCCAAAGGGGGGGGACATTTTTTATTATTGAAGTGTTGTCTCATTAAGAGTATTAAACTGTTTCCTTGAAGATCAGTGTTTCATATCAATCAATCAATCAACTTTTTTTTTATATAGCGCCAAATCACAACAAACAGTTGCCCCAAGGCGCTTTATATTGCAAGGCCATACAATAATTATGAAAAACCCCAACGGTCAAAACGACCCCCTGTGAGCAAGCACTTGGCCACAGTGGGAAGGAAAAACTCCCTTTTTAACAGGAAGAAACCTCCAGCAGAACCAGGCTCAGGGAGGGGCAGTCTTCTGCTGAGACTGGTTGGGGATGAGGGAAAGAACCAGGAAAAAGACATGCCGAGAAGGGGGGCAGAGATCGATAACTAATGATTAAATGCAGAGTGATGCATACGGAGCAAAAAGAGAAAGAAACAGTGCATCATATCAGATGTGTACACGTACAGTACCCTGAAAAAAAACAGCAATTTGACGTTTATTTCCTCAGATTATGAAAACAGAATTAATTTGACCTACAAACAGCCTGCATGATCCCAAGGGGAATGTAGCAAATACAAAATTGTTCACATAATCCCAGTAAAGAGGGCAGAAAAATGCTCATAATTGCAATATTTCCTGTAGAAATGAAATTGAAGTGCAGGATCAACAAAACAAAGAAAAAACATGTCTACTTATGTGAGGAAGTCAGGTCGAGAAGCACATGCTGCCTTGGGTTCTGGATGACAACCACCCAGGCAGACAACTGGTTCATCCCCACATCTCAAAATGAACAATCTAATGCAGCCAAATGAAACGTGGGCGTGTCCTTGGACTTCTCCAGTCAATGGGATCCTCAACACTCAGGGATCTACATGCTTGATGATACTCAGAGAAACATGTCACATGACCAAAATAGTCCTCCATTGCGCCACTCCACCATGAAGCTGTGCTTGGTGATGTAACAGACAGAAGTTAGACTGTGTCATGGCTCACCAGTCAGATTGAAAGAAGTCTCCTTCTTCCACTGACACCCAGGTTTTGGGATCTCTAGATTGATTTTCCATAAAGTACCATACGGTTTGTATTTCTTAATAACTGATATACAGTGAGGAAAATAAGTATTTGAACACCCTGCGATTTTGCGAGGAGGGGTCTGAAATTTTCATCTTAGGTGCATGTCCACTGTGAGAGACATAATCTAATCAAAAAAAAAAAATCCGGAAATCACAATGTATGATTTTTTTTTTTTTTTAATAATTTATTTGTATGTTACTGCTGCAAATAAGTATTTGAACACCTACCAAACAGCAAGAATTCGGGCTCTCAGACCTGTTAATTTTTCTTTAAGAAGTCCTCTTATTCTGCACTCTTTACCTGTATTAATTGCACCTGTTTGAACTTGTTACCTGTATAAAAGACACCTGTTCACACACTCAATCAATCACAGTCCAACATGTCCACCACAGCCAAGACCAAAGAGCTGTCTAAGGACACCAGGGACAAAACTGTAGACCTGCACAAGGCTGGGATGGACTACAGGACAACAGGCAAGCAGCTTGGTAGAAGACAACAACTATTATGATTATTTATTAGAAAGTGGAAGAAACACAAGATGGCTGTCAATCTCCCTTGGTATGGGATTCTGTGCAAGATTTCACTTTGTGGGATAAGGATGATTCTGAGAAAGCTCAGAACTGCACAGGAGGACCTGGTCAATGACCTGAAGAGAGTTGGGACCACAGTCACAATGATTACATTAGTAATACATGATGCTGTCATGGTTTAAAATCCTGCAGGGCAGCAAGGTCCCCCTACTCAAGCCAGCACACATCCAGGCCCATTTGAAGTTCACCAGTGACCATCTGGATGATCCAGAGGAGGCATGGGAGAAGGTCATGTGGTCAGATGAGACCAGAATAGAGCTTTTTGGAATCAACTCCACTTACAATGTTTAGAGGATGAGAACAACCCCAAGAAAACCATCCCAACCGTGAAGCATGGGGGTGGAAACATCATACTCTGGGGGTGCTCTTCTGCAAAGGGGACAGGATTACTGCACCGTATTGAAGGGAGGATGGATGGGGTCATGTATTGCGAGATTTTGGCAAACAACCTCCTTCCCTCAGTAAGAGCATTGAAGATGAGTCATGGCTGGGTCTTCCAGCATGACAATGACCCCAAACAGACAGCCAGGGCAAATAAGGAGGGGCTCCGTAAGAAGCATTTCAAGGTCCTGGAGTGGCCTGGCCAGTCTCCAGACCTGAACTCAATAGAAAATCTTTGGAGGGAGGTGAAACTCCAAACCTGAAAGATTTGGAGAAGATCTGTATGGAGGAGTGGACCAAAATCTCTGCTGCAGTGTGTGCAAACTTGGTGGAAAAACTACAGGAAACGTCTGACCCCTGTAATTGCAAACAAAGGCTACTGTACCAAATATTAACACTGCTTTTTACAGGTGTTCAAATACTTACTTGCAGCAGTAACATACAAATAAATTATTAAAAAAATCATACATTGTGATATCCGATATTTTTTTAATTTTTTATTTTAGATTATGTCTCTCACGGTGGGCATGCACCTAAGATGAAAATTTCAGACCCCTCCTCGCAAAATCGCAGGGTGTTCAAATACTTATTTTCCTCACTGTAAGTGATCTGTGTCACATGTAATTTTTATTTCAGTATATGAAAACTTGGGTGACACGATGGCTTAGCGGTTACCACTGTTGCCTCACAGCGAGAATGTCGCAGGTTCAGTTCCAACTTGGTCCTTTCTGTGTGTAGTTTGCCTCTTGTCTCCGTGTTGGTGTGGGTTCCCTCCGGGTACTCCGGCTACCTACCTCTTCCAAAGATGTGCAGGTTAGGTGGATTGATTATAAATTGACCGTAGGTGTGAATGTGTGTCTGTCTGTATGTGGCGGCCCTGCAATAGACTGGTGGCCTGTCCAGGCTGTACCCCGCCTCTCATCCAATGACCACTGGGATAGGCTCCCCACCTCACCTGTGACCCTTAATGGGAATAATCAGGAATATGAAATGAATGGAGTTATTGTGTTGTTCAATAATGCTGGTACTGTAATTTTATTAAACATTCTGATCTTACTACATTGGCTCCTGTGAATTTATTTTGAAAATCTCTGCTTAAATTCAGGGGTGCCAATAATACTGACTTGGACTGTAGAAAGTGTATTCAGAGACTGAGGCAATAAGAACCATCTGGTATCGACGCAAACTGACAGGGGAGGCTTTAAATGTGGCTCTGTAGGTCTATTTTCAGCATTTGTAATGGATCATTATGTCATAATACGCATTGCTTCGTGAAATCAAAGAAAGAGAAAATAAAAATTTTGAATCAGATCTGTACTGGTGTTGAAACTGAATCAACTTCTATATATGCTTGAACCCATGAATCATCTCAATCCAGAGAGTTCACAATCAACTGATCAACCAACCAATCAATCAATCAATCACTCAAATTTGCCTACAGCTTTTTCAGCCACAGAATTGCCACCATGATGTTTTCCAGTGATGAAGTCACTTCACGGTGCCTGATTGGTTTTCTACTGCATTTTGTTTGTGTCCTTTTTTCATTTTGAACAGGATGTCTCAAACACACCTCAACTCATTTCAGTCTAATTTTTTTGGGGGAAGTACACATTTGAACAAGCTACAGATTTATGATTATTTTTAATTAATATTTTATAATGCATTCTGTTGATTACCACATTATTTCTACTTTGATTAAAAACAGCGCCATCCATCTGTGAACCAAGACGGACAGAGGACACTCTCACCTTGGCCTTGTTTCTTTGCCGACAAGTATCTCTGCGACACGTGACTCAAGTTATTTCAACTTAACTAGAGACATCTTGTGGCGTTAACTGATTGTTTCAGTTATCTGCTGCACTATCATGCAAATGCATCAAATTCAGCAGAAATACTCCTTAGACACTCCTTTTGAAAAAAACGATTGGCCACTTGACTTTTCAATCGGTGGTCAGGTAGGGGTCAATTGAAGAATTACACAGAGGTCAAAATTAAAAGATGCTCCAATCATATTGAAAAATATTCCACATTATTTGCCTGATCATAAAGATTCCAAAAAGGTATAGTTTGGACTATCTGTGACTGAATTCTATGGAGTTATGGGATAAAAACAGCAAGAATGGTGACAAAGGTGGTCAAAAGTTAAAGTTGCTCCAATTTAGGTAAAAAGTGATGCAAATTATTGGTTGAGCTAATAGGATTAATAAATGTAATAGTTTTGACAGTGTTGAATGCTTGGTCTCCAAAGTAAAGGTCAAACAAGGTCAATGTCTATTGGATTCTATGACATGTGACATATGTTAGGCCGTACCATGATAAGTAAGGATGATACATGGTCCAAACTATTCCATTTTAAAACCGTGTTAACTCAACTCGTAATTTCCATCACTTTTTAACCAAAATTGGAGCAACTTTAACTTTTGACCCCTGTACAAAGTGACACTGACTTTTGTCACCATTCTTGCTGTTTTTATCCCATAACTCCATAGAATTCAGTTACAGACCATCCAAGCTATACCTTTTTGGAATCTTTATGATCAGGCAAATAATGTGGCATAGGTTTCAATATGACTGGAGCATCTTTTAATTTTGACTCTTCAATTGACCTCTACCTGAATGTCAACTGAAAATTCAAGTGGCCAAAGTATTTTTATTTTTATTTTTTTCAAAAGAGGATTGTCTGAGGACTATTTCTGCTGAATTTGATGCTTTTATCACCATTTGCAGGATTCTGCTCTAAATATTCTCTTATCTGCTGCACTATGAGCTGAAAGTTGAATTAACTAAGCTGAAATAACTTCAACAAATCTATGCTAACTGTTACATCAATTTTTCTCACTGAGACAGCAGTTCCTTTTTTACAGTGTAACTAGATTTGTCGCTAGTCGCTTTTGAGAAAATAATTCTTCAAGATGTTTTGGAAAGTCGACAAATCTAGCAAGAAAGTTGGCACTGCAAAATTGTGACCAGCAATGGCATAATGCAATGTCTAACATCACCATTAGATGTCACTAAAACCTACACACTCTAGCTTTAACAAAGTGAGACTGTTTTTAAGTTAACCTTGATTAGTTTTATGATTTTAGTACTTTACAGTTGCTCTCAAACAGAAACTGGTACTCAAAATATAGAGGTTGGACTCAGTACTGCAAAGTTTGTTTAACACTGCTGTGCTGACAATCTGTTACTGTGTACAGTTATTTAGTGAAGCTACAAGTTCATGAGAATGATTGCAATGTTAAAAACTTTGTTCCTCCCTGCTGTGGTTTTGCAATGTGAAATGACAGTCTTGCTGTACTGGAATATAAATGATTACTCTGTTTTATAATGCATTAATCAGACCGAACAAAAATAAAAGACTTAAGAGTTTCTCTTGGTCTCTGTGTTCTCTCTCTAACAGCAGGTACAAGATCCACTTGACCCAAATAAATCAAGCTGTGCACATGATAAACAGACTGTAATTAGGAGGTAATCATTGGTGTTTAAAAGGAGAGGACACCGCCTGACGTAAAGTGATAAAGACAAAACACTCCATCGTTTAATGCTGCCTGATACTTGTTAATCGCACAGGCCAACAAGCCAATCCACAGTGACAGTTCCACTTTATCCGAAACCAGTCCAGTTTTAATGGTTTGTTCTATTTCGGGACATTTTTTTTTTTTCGAGAAGGTTGTCCGCTGACTGGAGAGTCGGGGGATTGATCCCTGCACTTCACATCTAAAACTGCAATTTAACACCCTCAGGGTTTAAATTTACACTCCAATAGTAGTTCCTATATAAACCCTGAGTTAATGTTAATTTGACACTTTTGTCAGTGTTGGGATAGTTATGTCTTTAGACAAATGGAAGAAGTGTGACTATTTCCATGGAGACATGAGAAGACATTCTGCACAGAACTGCCATAGGTGGGCTTTGAACCTACAACTTACTGGTTACCAACATACAGAACAAATAACTCATCAACTCCTCTTTTCTTTCTCACTCGTTGATGGACTGAATTAAAATATTACTTGCAGAAAGTTGAACCACTTTTCTTACAGTTCCACACTGTGCACCACAGGTCTGACATCATGATGTGTGGTGTGGTAACCACAACTGAACCTGCCAGACAAGTTACAGTTTCTAGGTCTCTTTTGATGGTCTATAGCACACGGTCAAAAGCACAGAGTGCAAGTGCATTTAGGGAGTGTCCAATTCTACTTTGTAAGTGGAGCACAAGTAGGGCACAGAGTGAATTGGGAGTTGTCACTTAATTAGTCATGGGTGTGTTTTGGTCGCAATATGAAAAATAAACAGGTGCCACCAGTCACCACCTGTAAGACACAAGTTTGCCAGCAAGTGACACATTGTTATTTAGATGGTGAACTATAGAAGTGAGAATTTTTTTGGGGGGGAGGAAAAGGTTCTGTGTGCAAAATGTCAAAGCACAAAAGCAGGAGCAGCAGTCCTCCACCAAAGCTCCCTGTGGGGAAGCATTTGAGCACCTCTTGCAACACCTCCAACTCAGATCACCCGTTTTCCTTCATATTGCACCAAGGAAGACATTTTTCTATTTTTTTTTTCTTTCATTTTCATTTTTGCATTCAGTTTCATTAGTATAATGTGCAAATGCACATCTCTGTGTGTACAGGCAGAGTGTATGTACGTTGTGAACCCGTCTCTATAAAGGCTATAACAGTACTGCAGCATGAAAATGGCTCCTCCATGCCTTCATCTCCTCCAGGTTGGGCTACTGTAACGCACTCCTCATCGGGATCCCTGGCAGGAGCATCCGAAAGCTCCAGTGTGTTCAGAACAGCGCTGCCAGGGTCCTGATGAGGGCGCGGAAACACAACCACATCATCCCTATTCTCCACACCCTCCACTGGCTCCCCGTTCACCTTCGTATTGAGTACAAGGTCCTCCTGCACACCCACCACTATCTCTATGGTGATGCCTACACCTGCTCACTCTACACACCTCAGGCAGAACCCGGTCAGGCCAACACCACCACATGCTCCTGCCCAGGACACGGCTCAAGACCATGGGGGGACAGAGCCTTCAAAGCCGCTGCTCCCCATCTGTGGAACGCTCTACCAGAGTACCTCAGGACCCCACAGACGGTCGATGGTTTTAAGAAAGGACTAAAAACGCATCTTTTTTTTTTTTTTTAGAAAAGCTTACAGCTAATGTTATTAATTCATGTGTATATTTTATGATGTTTTTACTGTTATTTTTTTTGTCTATGTAGCACTTTGAGATTTGGAATCAAATGTAAAGTGCAATATAAATAAAATTTATTATTAAAATAGCACAAAAATTTTGTGCTGGAATTTAGACCACCAGGTTTGGAGGTCAATGGTACAGCCACTTTCTGCTGCATCAGAATAGCAATTGATCAACACCATGCCTGACCACACGTCATTTTTTTTTTTTTTTTTTTTTTTTTTAGACCAACATGCTCATGGGTGCAGAGATGAGTGAAAGTACTCTTACTGTTTCAAGTAAGTGGGGACTGGATGTGAAAAAAACAATGTTGACAGAAAACTACCAACAACCCCTGTACTGCGCTGTGTACTACTTTGGACAGGTTGCAAGATAGGGCCCCTAGTTACTGCTGGACTGGAAAAGCACCCAGAGAAACACCCCTCTGTGCCTGTCACTTTAAATTGAAAGAACCTTTCATTAGCCATGCCTCCTCATTTTTTGAAGAGGGGCTGTTGCTCTGTCTCTGTCTTGTAACAAATTAATAGCCTTTTTAGGTGTCTTGTGTTACCCAATCCAGTCTCACGGCAGTCCGTGATGGTATTATGAAAAGTACATTAATCTATTGGTTTGTGAAGGGGCACAAAAATGGGGCGCTTTTCGTGACAGGGGCACAAATTCATTTTGTGATGGGCACGATGTGGGGTGATGGGGGGTCTAGAGTTATGGTTATGGGAGGGGAGACACTTAAGCTATGGTTAGGAGAAGGGGGAGGATTATAAATAGCAAAATTAAAAAAAAAAACATGCATACATACAACTGTCAGACTTTGAGCATATAGTTAACATGAAACCCCAGTCATACTGGACCGTAAAAGGTACATTTTGCATAACTTGATCCCTGAAAGTAAAACTTATTTCCTACAACGCAAAAAGATTTGCACTGTTTATTTGACCTCCTGTCTGATAAACCTGAATCCTGGCGGCTGTACGGTAATAGCTGCCCCAGTGACCTGAAGTGGTTTTCCTGCTCAGACACGCAGACCTATAGGCAGGTTTCCAGCGGCACACAGGTCTGTGACGTCACATAACACAGTTATGTAACAAGCTTGATGGTCCTTCCTGCTTAGGCTGAGCGCCCAAAGTGACGAAGGAGGGTCAAAGTGTCAAAGGTTTAACCTACAGTGTGCAGCATGTGAACACTGCAGACTTTCAGGCCCTCCAGTGGTTATATTCAATTTATTTTCATTTATATAGTGCCAAATCACAACAGAGTTGCCTCAAAGTGCTTCACACAGGTAAGGTCTAACCTTACCAACCACCAGAGCAACAGTGGTGAGGAAAAACTCCCTCTGAGGAAGAAACCTCAAGCAGACCAGACTCAAAGGGGTGACCCTCTGCTTGGGCCATGCTACAAACATAAATTACAGAACAATTCATGGACGAATATACAAGAAATGCTATTGGCGCACAGGACAGGAGGATCGCCAACATGAATACAACTCCCATCTCTGGATGGAGCTGCACCTTAAACAGAGAAAAAACAGAATCAGGCATCAGAAAGACAAAAAATACTGTATAATTTGCCAGCATTAATCAACAAGAAAAACAGAGAAATACTAAGGTGATCGCCGGCCACTAGCCCTAAACGTCACTAAAAGACTCAGAATTTAGCTAAAGTTGAGGCCGCAGCCCGCTCCAATTACTAATAAATGAATTAAGAGTAAAAAGCGTAAAACAAAACTGTACCAGTATGCTAGCCATACGAAAGGGAAAATAAGTGTGTCTTAAGTCTGGACTTGAAAGTCTCCACAGAATCTGACTGTTTTATTGATGTAGGGAGATCATTCCACAGAACAGGGGCACGACAAGAGAAAGCTCTGTGACCCACAGACTTCTTATTCACCTTAGGGACACAAAGTAGTCCTGCACCCTGAGAACGCTGGTACGTAAGGTTTAATTAGGTCAGCTAGGTAGGGAGGTGCTAATCCATGAATAATTTTATAGGTTAGTAGCAGAACCTTAAAATCTGATCTCACTGGGACAGGAAGCCAGTGAAGGGATGCCAAAATGGGTGTAATGTGGTCCAACTTTCTGCTTCGTGTCAAAAGTCTGGCTGCAGCATTTTGAACCAAAATGAACCCTAATGCTAGACTGCGGTAAACCAGAAAATAGAACATTGCAGTAGTCCAATCTAGAAGAGATAAATGCATGGATCAGGGTCTCGGCATCAGCCATAGACAGGATGGGATGAATCTTTGCTATATTTCGCAGGTGGAAGAAAGCAGTCCTAGTAATATTTCTAATGTGGAGGCCAAAGGACAAGGAAGGATAAAAAATTACCCCAAGGTTCCTCACTTTGTCAGTGTGATGTATGACACACGAGCCGAGGCTGAGCGTTAACTGGTCAAATTGATGCCGATGTCTCACTGGACCAAAAACCATCATTTCAGTCTTATCAGAGTTTAAAAGTAGGACGTTTCTAGACATCCAGCTTCTCACTGCTGCAAGGCAATCTTCTAAGGATTTTATGTGAACTAGATTACCAGCAGTTATCGGCATGTATAACTGAGTATCATCTGCATAGCAGTGAAAGGTAATCCCAAAACACCACAATATGTGCCCAAGAGGTGCTATATAAAGGGAGAAAAGCAGGGGGACTAAGACAGACCCCTGTGGAACCCCAAATTTCAAGTCACTAAGGTTAGAGGTGGTGTTACTGTACAAAACACAGTGAGAATGACTGGTCAAGTATAACATCAGCCATGCAAGGGCATTCCCAGTAATCCCAAAATGATTTTTCAGCCTATCAAGTAGAATATGATGATCCACTGTATCAAATGCAGCACTGAGATCTAACAGCAACAGAACCGTA
Organism: Thalassophryne amazonica; assembly: GCF_902500255.1. NCBI lineage: Eukaryota > Metazoa > Chordata > Actinopteri > Batrachoidiformes > Batrachoididae > Thalassophryne > Thalassophryne amazonica. Next base: position 29,294,175 of record NC_047112.1, on the reverse strand, counting down.
GTGGTGTCCGAATCCATTGTAAGCAGAAGATCATGCACCACTTTAGTGAGAGCCATCTCTGTGGAATGATATTTCTAAAAGCAGACTGCAGTGGCTCAAAGAGATTATTCTCAGTAAGATAGTCCACGAGCTGCCGTGACACCACTTTTTCCAGAATTTTAGAAAAAAATGATAGATTTGATATCGGCCGATAGTTTGTCAATACACTAGGGTCAAGATTAGGTTTCTTGAGTAATGGTTTAATCACTGCAGATTTGAAATGTTTAGCAACAGATCCAGAAATTAAAGAAAGATTTAATAATTTCCAGCACAGTCGTCCCAAGAGTGGGCCACAGGTCCTTAAACAGTTTTGTTGGTATAGGATCAAATAAACAGGTTGTGCTTTTTGTTGACATTACGAGTTTTGTCAGCATGACTAGTGAGATACTGTCAATTCTGTAAATCTAGGTAATACCTCAGTTGTGGCGCCCACATCAATAGCAGGGTGTAGTGGATGGGTTAAGGCATGCCGAGATATGTTTAACCTGATGTCTTCTATTTTCTTCTCAAAGTAATCCAGGAAATCTTGTGCTGTAAAAGGAGAGCGAACTACAGGTGGTTGTCCATGCAAAAGTGTTGCCACCGTGTCAAACAAGAACTTTGAGTTATGCTTGTTTTTGTTGATCAAATCAGAGTAGTAAGTCCGCTTTGTAGCCAATAATGCATGCTTACAGTCTAAGATAGCATCACGCCACACAAGGTGAAATACTTCTAATTTTGAACTGCGCCATTTCCGTTCTAGACCGCTTGCTTTATGCTTGATGGATGCAGTGATGGACAGCAGTGCATCCCTTAGCAAAAAGTAGTATACTTAAAGTTCATTTTATTACGTATGCTTCAGTATAAGTATAGCAAGTATACTACAGACTGTGTACTGTTAGTATACTAGAAAGTACACAAATGTAATACTTTTTCAGACTAAATTGGAACATTTCAAGTTTCTAAATATATATTTAAAGTTCATTTTAAGTTTGCAAAAGTACACTCTAAAGTATACAACAAGTACACTCATCAATATACTATCAATGTACTTGGTATGTCCCTCTCCTATGCTTAAAGTATACCACAAGTGCACTTATCGATATACTGCCATTGTACTAGTTGTTGTATACTTTGAGTCCCTATTTTTAGTTTATTATCTTATACTGTTATACACATTGGTTATTTTACTTTTTATACTTTAATTTTGCTTGGCATATTACTTGTAGCTTACTATTTATATACTGAAAATATACTCAAAGTATTCTTAATGTTTACTCATGCTGTATGTACACAAGAGTGTGATGCATTTAAAAAAAAATCACAAGACAGAATGTTGAAAACAAGTTTGATGTATTTTCAAAAATTTCAAAAACAAACACCTATGAAATCAAGTCCTTCCTTTGTGGAGAAAATTAAAGGAAAAAGTGCATGTAAAATGTAAACATCATGGTCTCTCCAAGATCAAGTTCTTATTTGTAAAAATGTAAACAGAGCGTCTTCAACTGAGAACTAAAGTCCTTCCTTGTCAAAAAAGGTAAAAGAAAAGTGTGAACCTTTGGAACCAAAAATAAATAACTACATAGAAAAAAAAAATCTGTACTTTTATGACTTCTTTTCAGTTACTTGAGTCAGTGGCCTGACTTAGTATATCTTGCTACAAGTGCATAATAAGTGTTAGTACTTTGTGGCAGAAAGATGTAAAAAGTGTACTTAAGTGTAAGTCTTAGTATTAATGTACTTAGACTTTTCTTTATACTTCTCACTATAAGCCACGTATACTTCACTGTACTATTCTTAAGTATAGAAAATATAGTTTATAAAAAGTCACCTTAAGTATACTTCTTCAATTTTAGTCAAAAATAAGTATACTCATAGTACACTTGAATAAACTTCTTTTTGCTAAGGGATGCTGGTACCAGGAGAACACAAAGCTGGAAAAACTGAAAGCACCACAAAAAATTGCACCAGTTACTTGGACTCACCTGTTTTATTGACAGACAAAAATAAATAAAAGTAATAATAATAATCACATATGATATACAGGGCCGTATATAGGAATGTGAAAGGGGGTTCAAATCCTTGAGTTGGGGGTCCAGTGGGCCGCAGGGCCTCCGGTGGGGTCGAGGGGCAACGCCCTCGTGGGGGGCTCGGGGGGGCACACCGAAACAGAAGCTTTTTGAGGATTCCGAGGGGTAAAAAGCTACATAAATTTCATTTGAAACCCAAAATGTATCATTTTAGGAAATACATTTTTATATACAAATAGTCCTTGCTTGGGATTGGATCAGTTGCCATAAGAACCACTCAGGAAGAACCAAGATAACATTAATGCAAACTTTATACCTGCCTGTCGGTTGCGTCATTCGCAACCGACAGGCGTGAAAAAACTCACGCATGCGCACGAAGGTTCAAGCTTGGCTGATGCAAGCACACATGATTCAAATCCATATAGTTTTTGCAAAAAATAAAAAGGTCAGATAGTTTTCTAACAGACCTCATATTTAGCGGTATTAATATTCGTACGTTATGTATTAAAATAGCGGTATTTAATTTTGCAACCTTGTTTAACTCGCGCAATTCGCACAATAAATCCCACGCGAATATTTGCACCTTTACAGTATTTGCAACAGGAAGGAGAAGCTCCCTTTATTTCTCAGCTTATACGACGTTTCAGAATATTCCACTGTTAAAGGAGATTTTTTTAATGAAAGACGTGCGGACGGGTCCGCGCGTCGGGACGCAGCCGACGCTGAAACCGACTTCTTCTGAAACTTCTCTGTTCTCTCACGACGTCCTGGATCAATAGAGCCTGAAATGTGGAGGTTTTCAGCTTGAAACAGGCTGATGATGGCGCCTGAGAGCGCTGCGCGACGTCTCGCACCGTGGGAAGTCCTTAAAGCGACAGTATCACCTCAAAATCTCTCATCAGACGTTAAAATTTTCACTGAAAACCAGCTTAATTTTTCGAACCGTGTCCACTTCGATGTGTCTCACAGGTTTAGAAAAAATTTTGATCAAACAAAGCGCCAGTCTCTCAGCAACTTCTCAGACAAAGGAATTCCGACGAGGGGCTGGACGACTCCTCCCACAAGGAGTGCTCACAGGCGAATGACGTCACCGACAGGCGTGGAAAAACTCACGCATGCGCACGAGGGTTCAAGCATGTCTGACGTAAAAACATATGAATGAAATCCATATAGTTTTTGAAAAAAATAAAAAGGACCTATACTTTATGGACAGACCTCGTACATACAAACATGTTTTTACAAACCAGACAAGTGTAATTGTGTGTCTACATGGGTATTTACGAGCCTACTAATCTGTTTGATATCAGAGGAGGATAGGAACCAGGGAGCAAAAATTCTCAACCCCCATGGGAAAAGATTATCTAGCAGTTTCCCCTTTCATCACTTAAGGGATTACTCTTGCAGAGGAAATTGAAACTTGAGGGTGTGTGATAATAGCTGTGTAACAGTTAGAGCTTGTTGCTTATTATCAATGAAAAGAAAATACATAACGTTGATATCCAGATCAGAAAAAAATCAGCAGAATTCTCGGGGGGGGGGGGGTTCGGTTGAACCCCCTCTATATACGGGCATGAATAGTGGCTGGAAATGATTAAATGCACTAACACAGTCACATTAATGAAGCTAAATCCTAACATTTATTTGGTTGTGTGGTGGATTTGTCTCAGTACTTATCAGAACGCTTTGCAGCAATTCAGTGACTTTTTCCACAAAGGATGAGAAGCAGGATTTGAAATAAGAAACTACATGGGATTGAAAATGAACATGTTAAAATGCTAAGACTAATTTGATTGTTACAGATATGAACTAATCATATTAAAACGGAAAACATTTCAGTAATGGATCAGTAATGTTTTATCCATATAGCTCTCCTATCAAATAAAACACTACTACTGCAAATTTGAACTGTGATTTTTCAGGACTTTCGTGACTATGGTACAATGTGTTTTCATCTACAAACTCGAAAATGTCAAAACAGTCAAACAGAGGAAGACTTCCTGCCATGTGTCATATTTGATGTCTGTGACATCACATTTAATGAGCGTTACTGCCACCTGCTGGTCAATATATATATATGTATGTATATATATGTATATATGTATGTATATATATGTATATATATATGTATATATGTATGTATATATATGTATGTGTATATATGTATATGTTAAATTTAAACCTCAACCAGGGTGGTGGTGGATGCAGTAATACATGGCATCGATACACACTCCCAGGCCTGTAATATTATTATGTCCTTGACGGACGTAATAAAATCATTGGCGTTTAATTATTTGTCTGTCTGTTAGCAGAATCGTTACGAAGGTTTCACCACAGGTAGATATTAGGGCATGGAAGACTCCATTAAATTTAGGAGTGATCTGGATTCTGGAACAAGTTTCACTTTATATAGGCTTTGAAGGATTACATCAAAACTGCTGCACAGATTTTGACAACATTTTCACCACAGATACATATTAGGCCTTGACTATGTCAAAACTACTTCACAGATTCTCACCAAATTTGCACTACAGGTAGTTATCATATTAGGTCATGGAAGACATCACTGAATTTTGGAGGTTATCTGGATTGGTGGACGTCAGAAATCTGTGATTGTTATTGTTGTTGTTACTACTACTATACTATGACCGACCTGAAGCTACGAGTAATGGCGTCCGTGTAGCGGCGTGCCGAATATCGCCCCTTCACCATGAAATTACGTTCTTCCTTTTGATGGCTTAATTTTGGCACATTATTATGAAAATTATACACACATCAAGAATGACAACCTCTTACCTCTGATAGGGGCGTCGCCCATGGGTGGGACAAAATGCCTCTATAGCACCCCCTTGCAACTTTAAAAAACCCCTCCTAATAGGGTTTTTTTTTTTTTTTTTTTTTGAGTAGGGAGATGAAAATTGGTACGCATGTGTGTCTTGCACAGACGTACAAAAAAGTCTCTTGTAAAGAAAAGTCTCTTGGTCTACTCCAAACAGGAAGTCGGCCATTTTGAATTTTCATATCATTTTGGTGTGATTTCTCACATTGTATTTGAACTAACTCCTCCTAGGGATTTTGTCCAGTGCACTTCAGATTTCTTTCAGGTCATCCAGAGACAATACTGATCAAAAGTTGTCAAAAGATGTGGCCGCTATGGCACCGCCATTTTAACCCTTCGCCATGGAACATCAAGTCATGATAACTTCTTCATGCTTTATGTGATTGACTTGAAATCACGTGTGATGAGGGTCGGCCCCTGAACAGAAATCGCACTGGTGCGGACACGAGGGCCCGTATATGACTGCTTGCAGTCGTCGTTGTTGTTGTTACTATACTATGACTACTCCTATTGGCAGCACGGTGGCTTAGTGGTTAGCACTGTTACCTCACAGTGAGAAAGTCCTGGGTTTGTTTCCTTTCTGTGTGGAGTTTGCCTGGGTTCCCTACATGTGCTCCAGCTTCCTCTCACTGTCACACACACAGACAGGTTTAATGAAATGAAAATTTTAAATTGAATGTAGGTTTGAATGTGTTTGTCTCGCACGGTGGCTTAGTTTTTAGCACTGTTGCCTCACAGCAAGAAGGTCGTAGGATCGTTCCCACCCTTTCTGTGTGGAGTTTGCATGTTCTCCCCATGTCTGTGTGGGTTTCCTCCGGGCACTCCGGTTTCCTCCCACAGTCAAAAACATAATGAATATATATGAATGAGGCAGTGGTTGGAGGGTCTGTACACGCAGGATGGCAGCCACGCTTCAGTCAGTCTGCCCCAGGGCAGCTGTGGCTACTCCAGTATCTTACCGCCACCAATGTGTGAATGTGTGTGTGAATGACTAATAATGCAACTTGTAAGCACTTTGGGTATCTTAGTAGTAATAATAATATAATTGGTTACCGGAAGAGAAACGTGTAACAGTTTAATTTACGTAATGTTCATCAAATTGTTCATGGTAACTGTCCCAAATATTTCCAGAACTATTTCCGTTATGTTTCTGAGGTACACAACAACAGAACTAGATTGCATCACTCATCATTATTCATTCTAGGATACACCACAAATGTTGGTAAAAATTCTTTTAAATATATTGGTGGTATTAGTTGGAATCAGTTGCCATCAGATGTACAAATTTGTGATAATCTGAACTGTTTTAAGGGAATGGTCAAGTCATTTCTGCTCAACAGTATTCTAGAAAGTCAGTCCAGCCAATTTGTGTAACTATGTATTATTTTATTTGTTTCTTAGTGTTTTTTTTTATATTTATTTAGTGTTTTTATTATTTTATTTAGATTTTATCTTGTTACCTATTGTGTTTGGAAATAAGTCATTTGACTTTCTTGTGTTATCCTTGAAATTGCATGAATTGTATTAGACATATGTTTTAACATGTTTATGTTTTGTATGGAATTTCTAAATCAATCAAAAAAGGCGCTCTATAAATCCAAGTTATTATTATTATTGTTATTTATATGTGGCCTTGCGATAAACTGGCATCTTGTCCAGGGTGTACCCCGTTTCTCACCCAGTGACCACTGGGATAGGCTCCAAATCCTCTGGTACCCTTAAATGGAATAAGCAGGTATAGAATATGTATGAATGTATTAATATTATTATTATTGCTGTTGTTGTTAACACGAACACTCATTTCTATTTCCATGTGGATTTGGACTTTTTTAAATGAAAATTATTCACCTGCTGCTGTTAAAGAATCCTGAAACATGTATAACTTGAGTCCTACTTGTAAACCCTCATTTGGGTTTAAATGACCTACAGTCATGATTAGTTTTTGGTGTCACTTCAACATGCGTGATGTATGGGGTGCTTGTGTCTGGCTGGTGCTTCTATCTGCTCTGTTTACTCGTGCTTGACCTCCTCTGCTCGCGCTCATCCTGTGAGGTCAGCTGGGAAAATGGCAGAAATCCTCAGACTGCCAAAGTGCCACATTGTGTCAGTTTAACACATTTAGGAGCCAGAAAGCTCCTGTCCCCGAGCAGTCAGGAGGTGATCTATTATCAGACTCACCGGGCACTCAGCCCACATTTAAGGGGAAATCAAATCAGTAGCTTCTGTGATAAATCAGGAGGAGAATGTACTTAATTATTTCTGAATTCATGATCACATGCGTCCGATCCAGTAATCGAACAGAAATATATATCAGCCCGACTTTAAATCAGAACTACTAATGGTCAATGGAGCATCTTCAGCAAAGCATATGGATCTGTTATGGCATGAGAACAGCGTGAAGCCAATTACAGCGCTTAAAAGACAGAGGGTTCATGGCTTGTGGTTGGCAGGAAGGGTGCAATAAATAATCGAACTGTTGACAGGAAATCGTTTGGCTACTGTCAGATTAATAATGAGGGTATTCCTGCTGTGACCATATGATCACAGTTTGATCGTTTTTCTCATCCCACCCACAGCTGCTGTTAACCATATATGCATGCCAACTGTGCACAACGTCATGCAAAAGAAGTAAGATGACCTTGCAGGTGACCACTTTGGCTTCCTTCACATTTAAAGCGATAGGGCCTTTCAAATTTCGCAAAACTGAGAAATTTTAGTTTCGACTGAAATCCAAGCATTATAATTTAGGTTTATTTTTGGAACATGTTGCAGAATTACAGCTTGTTTTAATGAAGAGGATATATTTATTTGAGTTTCCACTGAGAATATTGTCTTTTTTTTTCTACCGCCATCATGCAGACTAACTACAGGAGGACGCGCATGTGTACATGTGAGATGGTTTGAGATTACCTGTGATCCATCTTACATTAACAACCATAAGATTTTTTTGTAAATCACTCCAAAATCTACCAAATGTTGGTCATAGCAGCTGACCCTTTGAATTTCTCCCCCTCAGGGACGGAAATTCTAAATTGTTTCCAGACAACATGAATTTTGATCATATTGGCAATGTCATATTATGAATCCCTTATCCAAAGGCTAAAGTATAAAATTATAGTGGTGCCAAAGAAAGTTCTTTTGATGACTTAAATCTTAACAAACCTGGTGGCACTGTATCTTTTTAAACCTCTGTACCTTTTGTGTAACACTATAATCTGAGCAACGTTTATACTTCTTAAAGGTTATATGGTCCATTTCCACCAAACTTTGCATGTGGATGAAGGCTGACCAGAGAATTACAGAATTAATTAATTAATTAAAGGGTTTGTTTTAGCAAAGGTCAAGGTCATTGTGGTCAAAAGTCAAAATTTTGCTTTTTACTCCAATGTCCACCATATTTGACGTGTAGGTGGGTTCCGAAATTGCCCAGGCAAATTGACCAAAAGTCGATCATTTCGGGTCAAGGCTGTTGTGTCCACCAAACTGGCACACACATGGACATGACTTTTGGTATTGCCAGGCAAGATCAAATTTACTAAAGGTTGATCATTTAGGGGCAAGGTTAACATTTATGTCTTTCACTCTCATTTGCACTGAACTCAAAATGAAATGGGTGTCAGAATTGGCCAGCAAGGCCAAATTTGCCAAAGGCCATCACTCGGACTTAGGTCACATGTGACTGTCTGTCTGTTTGTTGGCATACTCCTCCCAGGTCCTTTTGCTGAATTCTATCAAATTTGATATGTCAGTAAAGGCCCCCATGACACTGAAATTGCCCTTAAACAATTGAAGCGCAGTCAATTCAATCAATTTTATTTATATAGCGCCAAATCACAACGAACAGTTGCCCCAAGGCGCCTTGTATTGTAAGGCAAGGCCATACAATAATTACATAAAAACCCCAACGGTCAAAACGACCCCCTGTGAGCAAGCACTTGGCGACAGAGGGAAGGAAAAACTCCCTTTTAACAGGAAGAAACCTCCAGCAGAACCAGGCTCAGGGAGGGGCAGTCTTCTGCTGGGACTGGTTGGGGCTGAGGGAGAGAACCAGGAAAAAGACATGCTGTGGAGGGGAGCAGAGATCAATCACTAATGATTAAATGCAGAGTGGTGCATACAGAGCAAAAAGAGAAAGAAACACAGTGCATCATGGGAACCCCCCAGCAGTCTAAGTCTATAGCAGCATAACTAAGGGATGGTTCAGGGTCACCTGATCCAGCCCTAACTATAAGCTTTAGCAAAAAGGAAAGTTTTAAGCCTAATCTTAAAAGTAGAGAGGGTGTCTGTCTCCCTGATCTGAATTGGGAGCTGGTTCCACAGGAGAGGAGCCTGAAAGCTGAAGGCTCTGCCTCCCATTCTACTCTTACAAACCCTAGGAACTACAAGTAAGCCTGCAGTCTGAGAGTGAAGCGCTCTATTGGGGTGATATGGTACTATGAGGTCGCTAAGATAAGATGGGACCTGATTATTCAAAACCTTATAAGTAAGAAGAAGAATTTTAAATTCTATTCTAGAATTAACAGGAAGCCAATGAAGAGAGGCCAATATGGGTGAGATATGCTCTCTCCTTCTAGTCCCCATTAGTACTCTAGCTGCAGCATTTTGAATTAACTGAAGGCTTTTCAGGGAACTTTTAGGACAACCTGATAATAATGAATTACAATAGTCCAGCCTAGAGGAAATAAATGCATGAATTAGTTTTTCAGCATCACTCTGAGACAAGACCTTTCTAATTTTAGAGATATTGCGTAAATGCAAAAAAGCAGTCCTACATATTTGTTTAATATGCGCTTTGAATGACATATCCTGATCAAAAATGACTCCAAGATTTCTCACAGTATTACTAGAGGTCAGGGTAATGCCATCCAGAGTAAGGATCTGGTTAGACACCATGTTTCTAAGATTTGTGGGGCCAAGTACAATAACTTCAGTTTTTATCTGAGTTTAAAAGCAGGAAATTAGAGGTCATCCATGTCTTTATGTCTGTAAGACAATCCTGCAGTTTAGCTAATTGGTGTGTGTCCTCTGGCTTCATGGATAGATAAAGCTGGGTATCATCTGCGTAACAATGAAAATTTAAGCAATGCCGTCTAATAATACTGCCTAAGGGAAGCATGTATAAAGTGAATAAAATTGGTCCTAGCACAGAACCTTGTGGAACTCCATAATTAACCTTAGTCTGTGAAGAAGATTCCCCATTTACATGAACAAACTGTAATCTATTAGATAAATATGATTCAAACCACCGCAGTGCCTTTAATACCTATGGCATGCTCTAATCTCTGTAATAAAATTGTATGGTCAACAGTATCAAAAGCAGCACTGAGGTCTAACAGAACAAGCACAGAGATGAGTCCACTGTCTGAGGCCATAAGAAGATCATTTGTAACCTTCACTAATGCTGTTTCTGTACTATGATGAATTCTAAACCTGACTGAAACTCTTCAAATAGACCATTCCTCTGCAGATGATCAGTTAGCTGTTTTACAACTACCCTTTCAAGAATTTTTGAGAGAAAAGGAAGGTTGGAGATTGGTCTATAATTAGCTAAGATAGCTGGATCAAGTGATGGCTTTTTAAGTAATGGTTTAATTACTGCCACCTTAAAAGCCTGTGGTACATAGCCAACTAATAAAGATAGATTGATCATATTTAAGATCGAAGCATTAAATAATGGTAGGGCTTCCTTGAGCAGCCTGGCAGGAATGGGGTCTAATAGACATGTTGATGGTTTGGATGAAGTAACTAATGAAAATAACTCAGACAGAACAATCTGAGAGAAAGAGTCTAACCAAATACCGGCATCACTGAAAGCAGCCAAAGATAACGATACGTCTTTGGGATGGTTATGAGTAATTTCTTTCTCTAATAGTTAAAATTTTATTAGCAAAGAAAGTCATGAAGTCATTACTAGTTAAAGTTAAAGGAATACTCGGCTCAATAGAGCTCTGACTCTTTGTCAGCCTGGCTACAGTGCTGAAAAGAAACCTGGGGTTGTTCTTATTTTCTTCAATTAGTGATGAGTAGTAAGATGTCCTAGCTTTACGGAGGGCTTTTTTATAGAGCAACAGACTCTTTTTCCAGACTAAGTGAAGATCTTCTAAATTAGTGAGACGCCATTTCCTCTCCAACTTACGGGTTATCTGCTTTAAGCTGCGAGTTTGTGAGTTATACCACGGAGTCAGGCACTTCTGATTTAAAGCTCTCTTTTTCAGAGGAGCTACAGCATCCAAAGTTGTCTTCAATGAGGATGTAAAACTATTGATGAGATACTCTATCTCACTTACAGAGTTTAGGTAGCTACTCTGCACTGTGTTGGTATATGGCATTAGAGAACATAAAGAAGGAATCATATCCTTAAACCTAGTTACAGCACTTTCTGAAAGACTTCTAGTGTAATGAAACTTATTCCCCACTGCTGGGTAGTCCATCAGAGTAAATGTAAATGTTATTAAGAAATGATCAGACAGAAGGGAGTTTTCAGGGAATACTGTTAAGTCTTCAATTTCCATACCATAAGTCAGAACAAGATCTAAGATATGATTAAAGTGGTGGGTGGACTCATTTACATTTTGAGCAAAGCCAATTGAGTCTAATAATAGATTAAATGCAGTGTTGAGGCTGTCATTCTCAGCATCTGTGTGGATGTTAAAATCGCCCACTATAATTATCTTATCTGAGCTAAGCACTAAGTCAGACAAAAGGTCTGAAAATTCACAGAGAAACTCACAGTAACGACCAGGTGGACGATAGATAATAACAAATAAACTGGTTTTTTGGGACTTCCAATTTGGATGGACAAGACTAAGAGTCAAGCTTTCAAATGAATTAAAGCTCTGTCTGAGTTTTTGATTAATTAATAAGCTGGAATGGAAGATTGCTGCTAATCCTCCGTCTCGGCCCGTGCTACGAGCGTTCTGGCAGTTAGTGTGACTCGGGGGTGTTGACTCATTTAAACTAACATATTCATCCTGCTGTAACCAGGTTTCTGTAAGGCAGAATAAGTCAATATGTTGATCAATTATTATATCATTTACTAACAGGGACTTAGAAGAGAGAGACCTAATGTTTAATAGACCACATTTAACTGTTTTAGTCTGTGGTGCAGTTGAAGGTGCTTTATTATTTTTTCTTTTTGAATTTTTATGCTTAAATAGATTTTTGCTGGTTATTGGTGGTCTGGGAGCAGGCACCGTCTCTACGGGGATGGGGTAATGAGGGGATGGCAGGGGGAGAGAAGCTGCAGAGAGGTGTGTAAGACTACAACTCTGCTTCCTGGTCCCAACCCTGGATAGTCATGGTTTGGAGGATTTAAGAAAATTGGCCAGATTTCTAGAAATGAGAGCTGCTCCATCCAAAGTGGGATGGATGCCGTCTCTCCTAACAAGACCAGGTTTTCCCCAGAAGCTTTGCCAATTATCTATGAAGCCCAGTTCTGGCAGAACTAACGCTGTGCTATGCATCTTATTGAATCAGCTGAATGAACACAGCCGCGCACCCTAATCCTAAGAAACTGCCTCACATTAACATGTCCGCGAACCAATACAGTGCAGGCTTCACCGTTAAAAGCTCGTCTTGCTTACCTCATTCTGTTTGCAGTTACCAACCGACGCTCCCTCCACCTCCCCACAACCACCAGTTGGTCCCTGCCTGCCACGGGGGATGGGCTCCGCCCCTGCCTCTTTCATTGGCAAATCGAGGGACACTGTACTCATCCCACTGCTGCGATGGAGGTCAAGACCAAGACGAACATTGTACTTTATAGCAAGTTGTGTACAACTCCTTTTCGTTAAACAGCTGGTAAAATGAATTTTGGTAAAGGTCAAGGAAATTTTTTTTTTTTTTTTCCAACCCAAATTGGACCAAATGTGGCACACACTTCAGTGGATTCCAGAATTGCTGAGGCAGGTCAGCTAGAGGTCAATCGTCAGATGACTGTAACCCTTACTGTCTTCATGCCTATAGGTACTGTTATGTAGTATCATTTAACACACTTTAAATTCATTATGATACATGTTGTGATACATACTGCATGTGTAAGCAATCGCACTGACACAAACACAGTCATGCAGACCGTGTACTCTGAGGCACACTTCTTCTGCTCTGGCTGTCAGCAGCATACCACGGTGACAGGCAGTGAGATTATTCCTGGCCATTGACTTGCGGTCTCGGCTCTGCGAGGTTTGATTTCATAGTGGACACATGAGATGGATACAGGAGACGGTTCATGGCTGGGGCAAGGAGGAACTCCATACAGCGGGGCTTCATATCTCTGTCTCACCCGGGCATTCTCCCCGACACAGCTTTCAGCCCCTCTGTTGTCTCTGACTGCTCAGCCTGCCTCATCACGATTGGTGCATTCCAGCTGGGCACAGTACCTGGGTGGTCACCCCCGTCTGCTTTGAGTGGAGGAAGGAAAAAGCAGGAAAATGCATGCTTTTGAGCATGAGGAGTACAATGTAAGCCTTGATGATGTGACGCTTACCTGCATGTGACCTCGATCAGAGTCCGTTTTTGAAATCTGAAAATCAACCCAGCAGTCAGTGGGAGAAGATCACTGAGCTGATTCCTCCACTGGACTGAGGATTTACTCGCCTGACTATAACCCTGATACAAACAATTTACAATTACTCCAATTTTAAAGTTACTTTTTTTAAATAAGGACAGATCACAGATGCAATCTGCATGTATCCCCTTGGAAAGTAGAATATTTGTGGAGGTACTGTAATTTATGGAATAGTCTGGATGTGAAACTCAGGCAAGGTGAAACCAAACATGAACTCAAGACGCTGGTACTTAGTGGGTTTTGTTTTTAATCATCTCACTGATGTCATGATGAGAAAAATTGCAGAAAAATCGAGAAAAAATGAGAATATAATCATATTGCATACAATATGATTATATTCTATTATCTATCAGATAGTTATGGATGTTTGGCTGTTACTTATTTATTATTTTCTGTGTTGATATTTCAATCTGTTTCTATGTGGAATTTCTAGGTGAAGGGACATTTTAAATGGTTAAGGATTGTTCTTTGAGTTATGTGGGTATACTTTTTATTTCATTTATTTTTTGGATTTGGGTGAGTGGGAAGGGGTGCATTTTATTATTGCCCTTTGGCTGGTTGTTAGCCCACCTCCAAACAAGATATATACTCAACAAAAATATAAATGCAACACTTTTGGTTTTGCTCCCATTTTGTATGAGATGAACTCAAACATCTAAAACGTTTTGCACATACACAATATCACCATTTCCCTCAAATATTGTTCACAAACCAGTCGAAATCTGTGATAGTGAGCACTTCTCCTTTGCTGAGATAATCCATCCCACCTCACAGGTGTGCCATATCAAGATGCTGATTAGACACCATGATTAGTGCACAGGTGTGCCTTAGACTGCCCACAATAAAAGGCCACTCTGAAAGGTGCAGTTTTATCACACACCACAATGCCACAGATGTTGCAAGATTTGAGGGAGCGTGCAATTGGCATGCTGACAGCAGGAATGTCAACCAGAGCTGTTGCTCGTGTATTGAATGTTCATTTCTCTACCATAAGCCGTCTCCAAAGGCGTTTCAGAGAATTTGGCTGTACATCCAACCAGCCTCACAACTGCAGACCACGTGTAACCACACCAGCCCAGGACCTCCACATCCAGCATGTTCACCTCCAAGATCGTCTGAGACCAGCCACTCGGACAGCTGCTGGAACAATCGGTTTGCATAACCAAAGAATTTCTGCACAAACTGTCAGAAACTGTCTCAGGGAAGCTCATCTGCATGCTCGTCGTCCTCATTGGGGTCTCGACCTGACTCCAGTTCGTCGTCGTAAACCGACTTGAGTGGGGCAAATGCTCACATTCGCTGGCATTTGGCATGTTGGAGAGGTGTTCTCTTCACGGATGATGCGAAGGAGATGTGTTGCACTGCATGAGGCAAATGGTGGTCACACCAGATACTGACTGGTATCCCCCCCCCAATAAAACAAAACTGCACCTTTCAGAGTGGCCTTTTATTGTGGGCAGTCTAAGGCACACCTGTGCACTAATCATGGTGTCTAATCAGCATCTTGATATGGCACACCTGTGAGGTGGGATGGATTATCTCAGCAAAGGAGAAGTGCTCACTATCACAGATTTCGACTGGTTTGTGAACAATATTTGAGGGAAATGGTGATATTGTGTATGTGGAAAAAGTTTTAGATCTTTGAGTTCATCTCATACAAAATGGGAGCAAAACCAAAAGTGTTGCGTTTATATTTTTGTTGAGTATAACTGAAAATTGCAGTCTGCCTGTCCTAACTGTCCTTCTGGACATTTGCTACTACCAAACCAGTGTTTTTCAAACTTTTTCAGACCAAGGACCACTTAAACAAATAAGTAAATATTAATCTTGGCAGACCACATAACTCCACAAATATCCAAAAACAACAGGTCCTGCTTACCACTCCAACAGTACATTACAACAGTATATTTCTATTAGACTTGAGTCATTTTTAAACAGTCTGAGAAACACGTAAGTTAGAATAATACGAATTTAATTTAAGATATAATTTACCAATATACTCACAGACCACTAGGGGGCGATCACAGACCCCAGTGTGGTCCACAGACCACTCTTAGATTAAAAGGCTGCCCTTGACTTTACTAGCGAATACCTTAATATTTATGTCACTTTCTATTTATGTAAACTTCTAAGAAAGAGAAATCAGCAGGGTTGACATAATAAGATGTGGCTTCATAAGATTCCTTTTCAGATTTAATCCAAAATAAAAATAATGCAGTGCAATAAATCAGTAAAATTCCACATGTACAAGACCACTAACTGTTTGATGACCATTTATTGATCATTATTGAATCATTCAAGAAGAGTAGCATGCATGTGAGAATAAATTATAAATACACACCCAAACAACTATTTACATTAGTAGATGTTAGAATTTCAAAATCTACCATTCAAACAAGTGGAGGTCTGAACATTTCATGTGTGTGAGTCTTATTGTGCGTTGGACATATGTGAGCCTGTTTGTATACTATGACTATAAAAGCATACAAGGCAGTCATGTAATCATTTTATAGGGAAAACGTACATCCACCGTCTCATCCAGATGATTGATTTACAGCATGTTGCACCTTGTGCTCACAGAGAAGTGACGAGAGGAGGAAGTGATCCATTAACACAGTGAGAGAGATGCGTTCACTCTCAAGAGGTGAAGTATGAGTCCTGCATGGAGTAGAGGCGGTCAATGGGGGTGAGCAGAGAGGAATCACCTAGAGACGGGCAGTCATCAGTCTCTTGAACATCTCTGTCCAGTTCACCATACAGGCCCTTATAGCCTAGAAAACACACCACATCACTGAGGACGGCTCAGTTAGCTGTAATCTGAACATTTCAAATATATTCAGCACGTTTAGTCTGCACTGGTGTAAGAGTGGGGAAAAATAGGAGAAACATCTAGGATGACGTAACATGTTTTTAAAATCCTTCTATTTCTCTTCACAGTGTCAGTCAGTCAGATTTTCAGTCATTAAAGTTGAGGCCGTCCTTGGTGGTGTTTTGTCAGGGTGTTCTGACCACATTTGGTTTTGATTTCTATTGGGCAGCCAGTCTTCTCTGTGTAAGATCCCATCAGAGTGGGTCCTGGTTAGTACTTGGATGGGAGACCTCTTTGGAAGATCAGGGGCTGTGTTTCTCCAAGTAAGACTAGAGTTGCGTCAAGAAAGACATCCGGTGTAACAACTGTGCCAATATCAATGCAGATCTAACTGTATCCGTTGCAGCCACCCCATACAAACGGGAGCAGCCAAATGGACAACAACAACTGATTTCGATTGGATTGTTACTTTGAGCATTTTGAACAACTGATATTACTTCAATACAGAGCTGTGAAACGTCATCTGAATATCTACTGTACCAATTGGCATGAGGACTGGCCAAAACCCAGTATGGCAGTCATGTCTCCTCCTTAGGAACTCCCACAGTACCACCAGTCAGAAAAATCCTATTTTAACATCCACACATCAGCGGTTGTTAGTGAAAATACATTTTTTTTTAAATATTGTAGCACCACCTAGAGGTCAAATGACAACCAAATTATTTGTGCCTTCTCTCAGCTGGTTCTAGAGTCCAGGTACCATGCTTGGCTTGATACGTGAAAGCATTGTTGAGATATTACCTCACTTCCTGTTTGGCACCTACAGCGCAGCAGGGTTTTTGATTGACATGACGGTTGCTTTGCACCAGCCTTGAGGCTTCCCGTGTTTCACCAGACAATAAGTGTGATATAAATATAACACACATCAACTATTATGTACAAAAAGCACCATTTTGTGATTATTATAGTGCCCCCTATAGGTCAAAATTATAACCAAATCTGTTATACTTTCCCACAACTGAAAGTCCATTGACCAATTTGGTTATGTACATCAAATCATTGAGATATGACCTCACATCCTGATTGGTTCAGTGTGAAGGTCCCCAGTTCAAACCCCACCCCTGTCTGTTTCTATCCAAGTAATGTAGAGTTGGGTCAGGAAGGGCATCCAGCGTTAAAACCTGTGCCAATTCAACATGCAGATCCACATCAGTTCTACTATGGCAACCCCGAGTGGAAGACAAGGGAGCAGCTAAAGGGTCTTACTTTTATTACAAAAACAGACCTATATTATAATGCTCGGATTTCGTGTGTAAACTAAATTTCAGTAGTTTTGTGGAAATTTGAAAGAGGCTGCACAGCTTAAAATAATTACATTACAGGTTTTCAATTTGGTTTGTTCAATTTGAGGTATAATTTCTGTCTTCCAAACATGAACAGACCAGAAGGTAGGTTTTTAGAATTGGATGGGGTGCTCCTTTAAGTATTTCATAGTTCGATGCAAAACAGTGATCAACGCCAGTAACTCCATAGAGTCAAAGAAGAAAAAAAATTGCACCAACACAGACTCATTAAGGTAGATTTTTGCTGTCACAATCAAAATTCTTTTGCAATACTAACAAATGTATCACTATTTTCCCCCAAACCATACTAGTTAAAGGTGCTTTGTAGAGTACGGAAGCGTATTGTATTCACTTAATAGATTTATTTTTTGGTTTGTTTTTCGGAGTAATTTATTTTTTGTCTGTTTTTTTGGAATAATATTTCTGTTTTCTGATTCCTCTGTTTCTGAGTAATTTCTTTTTTATGGTTGCTTTTTATTTATTTTTTTCCCTGATTTTATGACTTTTTTTTTTTCTTCTGTTTTTTGGACCAATTTTTAATTTTTTTTTAGTTAGGGAGCATTTGAAGACCTTATTCACTGAGAGCTCGATTGTAAGAAACATACCATTGTTCAGTTTAGTCAAATTTTACTTTGATTTGGGTTTAAGACACTGGGAGATTGCCCTGTCTTTAAGTCACATAGATGGTATCATCATTAGTTTGTCGACTCTACACAGGCACCTGAGGACTTTGCGGCTGTTCAGAAGGAACGCCCATTCAGATTGCTAGATATAGCAGTTTTTTCTCTAGGATCAGTGGGACAGATACGGTTGCTCCATGGATACAGGATTGATGCATTGAAATGCATTCAGGCTGGCTATGTGGTGCCTCAAGAAATAATAATAATAAAAAACCTAAAAATAAAGTACTCAGAAAAACAAACCAAAAATAATCAGAAAAATAGAAATAATTATTCAGAAAAAACAGATAAAAAAAATAGATTACTCAGAAAACCACAAATGATTATTCCGAAAACAAACCAAAAATAAATTACTCAGAAAAACAGAAATAAGTATCCTGAAAAACAGACAAAAAAGAAATTACTCCAAAAAACACAAATAATTACTTCAAAACACAACCAAAAAATAATTTATCAAGTGAATGCAATACGCTTCCGTAGTAGAGCACCACTGTAACCATATAATCTTCATTTTTGCGTGGTGATTCAGAGGTCTTTACCGTAGGGGTGCATGTGGTCCCCCGGGCATCTGAGGTGGGGTCAGGCCCTGACTGAAGGGGTCCACTAACATAGTCCTGCTGCTTTAAGGTGGTGACCTCCATCTGTTGCTGCTGAATGAGGGAGTAGGACGACCCCAGGTGCTCCAGGTCAGAGGTGAAACTGCCACAGGAGGGCGCTGTGTGGCACAAGAATATACAGGAGATGATGTTCGGCTCTGAAGTGAGATTTTGTACTTTCACAATGACATCAATCTAATTTCTGAACTAGTGTATTCCAGTTAAAGGTCACGGCGGCAGCCTGGACAGGGCCGCCAGTTTCTATTAGGGCTGACACATATAGACAGACAAACTCCATTCACACCTAGGTCAACTGAAGGTTACCAACTGATCTAACCTGCACGTCTCTGGAAGTGGGCGGAAGATGGAGCACCTGCACGGAACCCACACAGAGAACATGCAGACTCCACTCAGAAAGCACCAGGTCAGAACCCGGCACCTTCACGCTGTGAGACACCATTAAGCTCCTGTGCTGCCAAATAACAACTTTTCAGTAAAAATTATATATGGGTTCTTCCTCTTCAGAGGGCTTTTTTGACAGGTGTGACTTACACAGCGGTTTGACGGCACCAATGCCCTATTCTGCTTGAACGCTTGGAGTTGTGTAAGGAAGGGCATCCAATTAATGCAGAATCGTACCAGATCAGCCGTGTTAGGACAAAAGCGCAAAAGCAAAGCTAGCAAAACAGGAGAAGGCAAAAGAAGTACTTAGGACCAATTATAAATAATTATACATGTTTGAAAATGGTGAGTCTCAAGTTTGGATTTAAAAGATTTAAGACCATCAGACTGCCTCGTGTCAACGAGCACCTCATTCTATAACACAGGAGCAAAGGCTCAAGCTAACTTCTTTATCAACTTCGTATCATATCGTAACGTATAAAACCCACGCGATATCAGATAAACGGTTGTGATTGGCCCTTTTTCAGCCAGTTCACGTCATCAATGGGAGTTGACAGACCAATCTACTGGAGCAAATAAAGTGTGAGCTCTCAGATTTTTCTGATTCCCACAATGAATGGATGGGATAAAACCAAACTAAATGTTCATTTGGTTCATCATTCCAACATATGAAATTTTACATTCCAGGTTTGTACTATTAAAAACACAGCGATATATCCTTAAAGCAATAGAAGATCTGACAACCAGGTGAAGGTAACTTAAGAATGGACAGCATGCATGAGGATTGTGTTTTTATGGCAGTAACTCCGGCGCCACATGACTCAGAGACAACAGTTTTTATTCAAAACACACCAAAAGCAGTATTCAGGCTGTGCAACATGCAGAGTCCCGCTCAGTGTGAATCAGCAAACACACCAGATACGTGTGTGTGTGACACCACAGAGCATCTTGACTTTCATTTTAGCACCATTTTAAAAAGTTTCAGCTTGGACACTGTGTGCATGAGACACGTGCATCCCCCTACGGTCACATTAGCTACAAGCGACAGAGGCAAAGCGGTGATGTAACATTCATTTTCAATCAGAGTGGCCATTTTACAGTAACAAGAGACAGCGGTAGCTATCCCGCCAGCTATCCAGGAAAAATTGATGAGAAGACTATTTGCAAATACTGAGTGATGAGACACAGTGATTTCCAATCCGAGTAAAAAGGCAGTGTGATGTCAGCTGGATTAATAAAATAAAATCGAGAGTTACATGACTAAAAACATAAAGCAAAAAAATAGAATAAAAAGACAACTAATTAAAAAAATTAATAAAACCACATTTGTAATAACATAAATCCGAGTTCATCAGCTGTAAAATGCTTCACATTAACATTATTTACATATAAAACAGAGAGGAGTTCCTCTATCTGGCCAACAACTGGAGTAGACTCTGCATACCTTTATAAAAACACCTTTATGTAATGATTATGGATAAAAGTGGTTGTGAATCTGTCTTGTATTTTTGTTGCACACACTCTGGCATATTTTACCTTTATCAGCTATATCAGGGCTCCCACAAGTTAAAGACTTAGAAGAAATAACTGGAATCTGGGAAATAATTTTTTAAAAGATGGTGTGACTGGAGTGAGATACGCCCTTTATGACATCTGGTCTTGGCATGCTAAACCTTTTTGAGAACCTCCATGTTTATGCAACAGCACATTAATTACAATCAGGTCTTCAGGTCAGTTTTTCAGTTTCTGAGTGCCAAAAAAAGAAAAGGAAAAAAACCCCCCACCAAAGTTGTATTCATATAACATGTTAGCAGTTAGCAACAGCTAAATGTTTTAGCAGTTCATAGTACGGTCGGACATCTGGGTCCCTGATGCATGCGCACATAGCAACGCTCATAGTAACCAGCGAGCCGCTGAAAACAAACCGCTGTCAGCTCATTTCCTTCTTGATGTCCATCGTGCTCGCATCGTTCGGCCACATTTTTTTCTACTTAATATACATTATATATACTCAAAGTGTGTTGTTTTTTTTTTGAACTCCCAAAGCGCCACTAAAGTCCAGACAGAAGGGATAAATGGCTGGCTGCTATCAGTCAACTAAGCAAGGTTGGTCATGGGAATACGCCGCCAGATTGCTAGGTGGCACTGTTTATGGTCAGAACTATGACGTATCTGATTGTCTTCAAACCTCTGACTTGTTCTTGATTAATGAAAACATTCTTGGCAAATGCTTTCGCTTTTGTCCATCTTGCGCTGGTCCAAGAATTTCATCTCTAGCAGCACAATATGAATGCCCCCGGCCGTCCCTCTTAATCATGGCCCCAGCTCCTAGCTGGGGTATTCAGCCGACCCGGCCTGCTTTGAACACACTAATTTTTTCAAGTAAATGCTTCGGACCCCACGGAACACTCAGCTAAGAGCATCAAGGGGGCGCCGAGAGGCAGGGCCTGGGACAGATGACAGCTTGCCTCGCGCCGGGCCGTCAGCTCGATCCCGAGATCCAACTACAAGCTCTTTAACTGCAACACCTTTGAACACCTATCAAGGCTCTCCACATACTCATAGGCCATTTGACATGACCAAATCGACAGGCCTTTGCGAATAAACAGCAGTAAAACACCTATATCAACAGTGGTTGTGACTGCACGTACAGTTTGTTTTCAGCAGTGATCCAAAATGGCGGTCGTAACTAAGCGGAAGTGACATTGGCCCAACCGTACCTATTCATTCTCGACTTCAGGGTCCCATGAGCATTTGTGCATGTGGAGGAGTTCCGATCCCATGGTGACATGGTGTTGCACGGACATTTGTTGTTTCGTAGTGGTTATCAGGAAATACAGACCTTGTGGTACAGGAATATCGTTGGCATGTGATTTGGGTGTGATTCAGCGTGAGATTTGATAAGATATTTTAAAAAAAAAATCTATATAAACATTAACTTATGTAACTTATGTTTCGATGCCTTCGGTGAACACATTTCATGCTGGTTTGCATTTTGTTTGCCTCATGCATGATGAGTGGTGACGCCATTTTGTATTTACAACCAGCGAGCTGGACCGGAACTCTTCCAGGTGCACAGGGACGACGGGAAAGACTCTAATCTGTAATCAAGCTAATTTTAGGTTAACTGTGCCCACCACTGAATAAAGTAAGTAAAACATATTAGAAAACTGGGGTGGAATTTGGGGAATACAAGCGTTTGTGGATAAGATGATACCTGTGTGATGTGACGTGTGCTCTTGCTGCTTCCGGTGTGTGCTGCTTTTCTTGTTGCTGCTGCTGCTGCTGCTGCTGCTGCCTCCTGGCCAGTTTCTTCATCTGCAAACAGGCAATCGCGGATTTAAAGCTAATAAAGGTCTACTGCAAAATTCAGCCCACAGCGCCTCTCGCACGCAGGCGTCAAACCATGTTCACTAATTGCAATATATTAACAATGCGGTAAAAGAACAGGTTTCACTGGAGAAGACAAAACCCCACGTGTGCTCACTTTGTGAGGAATATGAGGTTTAATCTACAGTCATCTAGCAATGAGATGTCATCAGTTTCCTGTATGAAGAGATAACTGTGCTGATTTCAACTCTGGCACACAAACACTGTGCAGAAAGAGTGCTTTATTAGTGTGCATATGACCGTGTGTGTGTGTTATTACTTTGGCTCTTTGGTTCTGGAACCAGACTTGCACTACCCGGATACTCAGACCAGTTTCTGCTGCCAAGGTCTCCCTTACCTTGGATTAAGATTCAAGAAAAGAGAAAGAAGGAGAGACAGGGTGAGAGTGACAGAGGTCAGTTGAAGCCACGTCAAAGAAGTTGTTTGTTTTATGAAATGTTACTTTAAAAAAATGACTTGTGCTTGGGAAGTCAAATACTGTAAGAGATCAGTAAAGTTGTCTAGACTAACAGACAACTACCTTAGGGCCCTATTTTGACAAACTATTTGGACAGTTGGAAGTACATGGCCAAAATGCATCTGTGGCATGTCCAACTTCACTTTGCTATTTACACAGCGCATAATCACAGTGCAAAGTAGAGCTCAGGACTTACTTCATATGTGGCACATTGGGGTGACTGGTGTTAAAAGTATAGGGCCAGTAAGCTTTTTAACATGTAACGCATAAAAAGGATTTTCTTTGCCACCACTACAATTTTATTTATTAGCCTAATATGACATTACCACTTTGCATGTGGGAGGAAGCCGGAGCACCCGAAGGGAACCCTCACAAACACAGGAATAACATGCAAACTCCACACAGAAAGGCCACAAATGGGAATCGAACCCATGACCTTGTTGCCTGTGAGGTAACAGTGCTAACCACTAAGCCACTGTGTTGCCGTAGCATCACCAATAGAATCAAAATGTGAGTTGTCTACAAAAAATTATTCAAAAGTTCCCCTGAAGGGTAAATATTCAAAAGAACAGACGACTTTGAACAACTTACAGCAGCGACAGTTAAGACCACTACGTCTACAACAGTGACGTCATAGATCACGTGGGGGCTTCCCCAGATCTTTGCAAGGCATTCTGGGGAGGACACGGTCACAGCCAATCAGAGAGGCAGCTAATCCAACATGGTGAAAAACACTCTGAATCCGCTGCGTTTCTGTGTAACTCTAACATGTTTCTCATATCTTATGTAAAAGCTAGCGAAAATAAACACTTCTAAAAATGCTGTTTTTGTAACCTAAAAACACCTATTGTAATCTTATTTAACCAGGTTAGTCCTGTTGAGATCAAAACCTTTTTTACAAGGGAGACCTGGACAATTATAACATGCATGCATTTAAATGTGGGAGGAAACATGTAACTCCACACAGAAAGGCCACAGGTGGGAATTGAACCCATGACCTTCTTCCTGTGAGGTAACAGTGCTAACCACTAAGCCACCATGCTGCCCAACACCTGAAGTGATTTACAAGACACCTCACGGACATCAGGAAGTTACCTTTTGACCACAGCTGATGCGTGCACGCTCATGCTTGCGCGCATACAAGCCCTCCTTCATTAAAAAGAAAAGGTAATATTTGTTATGAAGTTTGCCCCAAATAATATGTTCTCTTGATTAAATGAGCTGTAATTTTACAAGATGTTTAAAAAATAACCTGACATTATAATGCTCAGATTTCAGGAGAAACTAAATTTTGTCAGTTGAGTGAATTTAGGTGGTCCTATACCTTTTAAGATTTGGTTCTTTTGATTGATTTGAACTGAACATTTTGTTTCTGAATTAATCATGTGTGCGTTGGGCATGACATGAGTTAAAGCAGTCAGATCTGTCATTTGTCATCTGTCATTACCTTTAGAAGCTGAGAGTTGTAACTTGTTGCATTATTAGATGACAGGTTCAAATGTGCGGTTTTCTAGCAAGGAATGGATCTATGCGTAACGCATCAAGTGCACTGGAGCAGCATCTACCCCAGCTACATGAGGTGAATGTTTTTTTTTAATTTTGAATATTGAACAAACAAACACAGGGATTAAAACACCATGCAAAATCTGATTCAGTAATACGAGAAGAACAGAAACTTAATGCTTTACCTTTCTGCATGGTTTGGAGGAGACCTCAAATGATGCTTTAAAGGTGCGTCGTTGTTGAGTTGTCAAAATAGTGCGCGGCCTTTTGGGACGTTTGCTTTCCAGCTCTTCTGATCGAATCTTCCTGCCTGCTGCCCGCTCAGGTTCCTCTTCTCCTCCTCCTCATCACTTTTACCTAAGCGGATGCAACATTTGAAACACAAATGAAATTAATTGGGTACGGAAAACACCAAAGTGTATTAGTACTACGTATACTGAATAGTTTAAGGGGAAAACACCAAATAGACTATTAGTTTTAACAAGCAGTCTCAAGTGTGTGTGTGTGTGGGACAGTGAGTGTAAAGGATGACCACGTTGATCTGCTTCAGTGGAACTTTCAAGGCAACACTGGTTGAAGTTTACCTGCTGCTGTATTTAAGCCCCCGGTCACATGGCACTAACGAAGGACACCAAAGCCAAAACAAAACAAGAAATCTTGGACTTACGTTGACCTCGTTTAACCGTCGTCCAGCTTCGTTCCTGTAGCTGGTACTTCGTCAGAATTTTCAAATGATGAAAAATGTGACAAATCCTGACCTCAATTCATTCGTATTCTGTTTTGCTTTCTGTCTTGATGGTTCTCTCATCGTTGTATAGTTCCCGTACATCAGCATTCCGTCTTGACTGTCGTCCAACCTCGCACCAACCTCCCAGGTCCGACATCTTGCCAAACGTTGATGATATCTGAACGGATCAATAACTAAAGATCCGACGAGCTGAACGTGACTCATCATGTGTGGGACAAAAAGCAACGTTTCATACAGAAAGAATAGCGGCAAGAACGTTTTAACTGCTTCACGTATGTTGCAAGACAATCAGATCTTGCACCTGCAGGTGCTGTGCAGAGTACAGGGTGGCTGCAGAAATTGATCACAGGCTGGTGCACGGTCAGATACCCGCTGTCAAGTCATGTCATCATGAATGTTTCGTTTGATATTGTTAAGCGTCAGGCGCTGTTCGCTCGTTTTTATTGTTAGTTTC
Source organism: Thalassophryne amazonica (assembly GCF_902500255.1). Classification (NCBI taxonomy): domain Eukaryota; kingdom Metazoa; phylum Chordata; class Actinopteri; order Batrachoidiformes; family Batrachoididae; genus Thalassophryne; species Thalassophryne amazonica. The sequence goes on along the minus strand of NC_047112.1, from coordinate 29,268,343 downwards.
AGTTGTGTTTTGTTCTTTAAGCGTCTGGACTCGCAGGCATTTTTGGTGATAGGAGAAGTGCAGGCTTATTCATCCAATTTTTTCTCCGACGATTTGTGACTTTTTTGTCCTTCGTCCAGCTATCGCTGTGTGCCATATGACCGGGCCCTTGTAGTTATATCATTACCAACAGCGTTTTTCAGTTTGTAGACTGAATCAATGAAGTTTGGTCCGAATAGGATAAAAGAAAAGAATGCATGTTATAGCAGGTGGGCCTTGGCAGAGGCATGCACACTCTGATTGCTCTCAAATTTTTTTGGAACTACATCTCACTGATGATTTTTTCTCAGATTTCCATAGGCTGGTCGAGTCTGAATTCTGATTCCATTTGTATGGCTTTTTATGAAGAGGCTCTGTCTGCTGGCATTGATGAACCGTGTCATTTTTGTGATTCAAGTACACCAACACTAAGACTCGATGGTGCCTTATCAATGTAACACAGTGACTAATCAATGTAATGCAGGAACATATATAGAGACCTTCAAGTCCAGACTCAAGACACATTATTTCCATCTTGCATGGCTAGCATACTGGCATAGTATGTATGCTTCCTATCCTTTTAAATTCATTCTATTAATAAACGGAGTGGGTCTCGGCCTCAACATTATCTAAATTCTGAGTCTGTTAGTGAAGCTTAGGGTTAGCGGCCGCCGATCACTTTAGTATTTTCCCCTGCTTTGCTGTTGCTTAATGATGAATTTTACCTTAGGTGTAGTTTTTCTAGCCGACTGATTTTGCTTTTTTCCTCTCTGTCCAAGGTGCGGATGACATCATGACATCATGTGCTGGATTTGACGACTGCATAATTTCTGAAACGGTGTGTGACTGGATGCCTGCATGGACTTCTCATCAAATTCATCTTTTGCTGTCATTTTCTGTTTTGTAAAACTTCGCAAAATCTTATAACTGTTAGAATCGCCTCAGCAGTGGGTCACCCCTTTGAGTCGGGTCTGCTTGAGGTTTCTTCCTAAATATCACCAGGAGGAGTTTTTTTGTTACCACTGTCACCTGTGTGCTTGCTCTAGGGGTTGGTAAGGTTAGACCTTACTTGTGTGAAGCACCTTGAGGCAACTTTGTTGTGATTTAGCACTATGTAAATTAAATAAATTGAAACATATTGCAAATAACTGCAAAACACAGCACACACATTATGGTGTGTGTGGTCTCTATTTTTAGCATTGGAGGAGAAGAAGGAGCTGCACAGGTTGTCCCATCAGGGGCAGATGTAGAGCTCTGTTGTGAATGAGAATGTGTAAGGTGGACACAGTTAATCAGCACTCAAAATGCTACTGTGTGTGCATAATATGAAATTATTTCCCATGCTTGATTGTTTCATGCACACACAATAAGCAGCTTTGCTGTGCCACGCTGAGATAGAAGACAACACCCTAAGTGATATTACGGTGTTTATGTGGATAATAATAAACAAATACATTTAGTGAATGCAGATTAGATTTTGTTTGCTCAGAGAGAAAGGTGCGAGCGAGCCACTATCTCACCGTTTGTTGTGTGCATGCAATAAGATGTTGGGTGCAATTGTTTTTGGGGTGCTTTTTCCATTCTTTCAATTGCACTGTCTACATCTTTATGTACACACCTTGGTGTGTAGCTTTTTTTTTTTTTTTAGCTGCTCTTATTTGTAGTTTCAACAATCTAATTGAGCATCTCAACTGCACACATTCTTTAAGTCCAATGGACGTTGGCCACAGGTGATTGCATCATTATGCTTTTTTGTTTCTTCCTGACTGCTCCTGATTTGCTCGGTAGTAAATTTTTATTTGTGCGCACAACTGAACACAGAAAATTTTGCAGAGTAAAATTTACTCTGTTGGGATAACATTTGGTCCCAGTCCAAATACAGTTAAATGTACTCTATCACAGTGCTAAATCAACTCTATCACACTGTAAAATAAACTCTTATTGGAGTAGAAACATTTGATTTGACAAGACGGTAGAGCTGATTTCACTCTATAATAGTGTATTTTACTCTATTTAGACTGGAACCAAATGTTATCCTGGCACAGTATATTTTACTCAGCAAAATTTACTGTGTATACATGTAATGCACATTACTATGTAATACGGGAAATATGGACAGCAGATGTTTTGTGAATAGTATGTTCATATTGGTGTTGCATGTTTTTGTGCATGCATGTGGCACTTGCATGTTACAACACAATATGTGTTTTGCATATCGTCAAAAATCAACCCAAAATGAAATGGGCCATCCACATCTTTTTATTGGGATTTTTACTGTCAGCTGAACATCTGGTCACTTTCATGCATTGAACACTTTCACATACCAGCACCTGGCAACTACACTTGAATAAATAAGAGAGCTGCCCAGGTTTATCCGGGTTTGGATGAGTGTGACCATGAAAGTTTGAGATTTCGAACAGAGCCATCCGCTGTAGTCACCAACTCTGCTTGCTCTTCAAATGGAAAGCTGTGGCGTGGACACTGGATGTCAAATAGCATCACTTTGTGTCAGTGATGTCCATGTTTACCTGATTTCTGAGCGCTGCACGGGTTACAATGCACCCAGATATGGAAGCATGGCTGACTGCAAAGCTTGGCATAAAGAGGCAATAATAATAATAATAATGATGCATCCCCTACATTGGTTCGTAGGTGATATATGTGATATGGGTAACTGTGGTAAAACATGCATTTGTGTCATACGTATCATGACAATGTCTGTCCAGTTTCAGTTGTAGGCAATCGATGAGCTTTGTGCACAAAAAACATGCAACACCAATAAGAAACGATAACATTTTTGGAAAAGCGAGACAAACAAATTAAGGCCTTTTCCCCCCACAGCATCCATCCAGGCTGACATGTGAAGCCTGTACCTGTGTCAGAAGAAGCTGGGCTGCTGAGGCAGCGGTGGTAGTCCTCTCTGGCACACAGTAACTGTCCCTGCCTGAGGACGCAGAGGTCTCCAGTCCGCAGACGGCACGAGCAAACGCTGCAGGTGAAGCAGCGCAGGTGGAACACAGTGGCTCCCACACGCATCACCAGCTCTGCAGGAGAGATGGCCTCCGCACAGCTCCCACAATGCACTGCAAACAAACTGGAAAGCAACAGGGAGGACAGGGATGTGTGGTGGTGAACCAAAAAAACTCAGTTTAAACTGTAAGAGCTCAAGAGTTATGTTTGCAGCTTCATATTTCAGGAATCCAAAAGAAAAAAAAGAACAGGGTTTAGTTTGCGAATGTTGGCGAGTGGAGCTGTCACTCCAAACAGCTGCCAGCTTCTCCCCACATCCTGACTTTCCCCTTCCTCCTTGTCAGGCACATACCCTCAGCTTGGCCAGTGTGCATCTTAGTGCCCGGCAACCAGGAATAGTGGGCTTAGCCTCAGAGACTGTTGCCATGCTCCGGCTGCCGTGTCCGAGGCTGCGCTCCTGGGGAGGCAGAAGAAAAGCTCTCGGCAGGCCGTGGCTCCAGGCAGAAGGGGAAAAATCAGGTCTCCTGGTGGGAGAGCCTGAGCCGAGGTCTCAGGAATTATCAGGAGAATTATCCGTAAGTCTGCTTAACCAGAGCAGGACAAAGACAGAGTCAGCCATCAAGCAGCAGGACTATTGTCCGCTGGCTGGCACCGCAGCATTTTGGGTCTGTCACGCAGGATGATGCGTCATCATGGAGGTGGCGTTTGTCTGCAGACCTGACTGGGTCACCAGAGCGGTCAGCAGAGAGCCATGAGAAAGTGATAGCTTTCACCCCACTCTTCTAATTTTGTATGAAGATACTGGAGAGCCGAGCTCACTGAATGAGTCTCCGAATGCTTTTCTCAGTCACAGCCGCTGGGCAAAACTCAAAGCATCACACATTCCTGTCACATAAACAAACAGGAGTCATTTAAAGATGAGTGACGCTGTGGTTCCTACAGTTATTGTACTCATGCATCAAATGTGACAAGCAATCGAACAAAACAATGTGTCTTTCAGGAATACGACTACTAATTTTATTTCTATAGAACTTTAACACCATCCAAACTGCCGCAGTAAATGAAACTTAAAAAAAAGTACAAAAAAAAAAAAGAAAGAAACAAAACGTAAAACCATTAAGACACTCCACAGATGTGGAGAAAGTTTATAATAGAAATAATCTTTCAAATTGTTTGTTATTATGTGGCTTCCAGCTGAACTCTAAAGCCTTTATTATTTTATCCAAACAATGTTGTCATACAAAATTATCTGTATGTGGCATTAAGTTAAAAATATGAAAAATGAAAAAAAAATCAGTTGAAGGAAAACAATGAATAAGTAATTCACACAAACTTTAACATGAAATAAATGACTGACTTTTTTTAAATGTAGTTTTCTGCAAAAATGTTAGTCTTGATTTAATAATTGAATGTATAAATATTGCATATACATATTCCATATTTTAGAAAGGAAATATTTAGAATAATGTAACAATAATAATAAAGTCAAAAAATTGTTCTGGCCTTAAAGGAAAAAGTGATCTAGTAAATACATTCATATCAACTATAACATAAATTAAGTGCAATTTGACTTTGAAGAAAAGTGTTGAGCACACATTTTGGCCTTAATTTAATAATTAAATGCATACATATTGCATATAAATATCCCATCTTTTAGAGTATTTATTTATATCATTAAATCATTTAAAATAAATCATTTCAAGTATTAAAAACTACACAAAATACACAAATGTAAATATCAAAGAAACTGAATAAAGCAAATATGCTGGAAAAATGATAAAAAGCTTCTATATGTGATGGTAAGAAAGCTCACCAATAAATACAACAAAAACAAAACATTTTATGTGACAATGTAGTAGTAGTAGTAATAGAGTCAAAATGGTTCTGGCCTTAAAGAAAAAGCAATCCAATAAATACATTCATACCAACTACAACATAAATTATGTGGAATTTGACTTTGAAGAAAAGTGTTCAGCAAAAAGTTAGCATTGATTTAATAATTAAATACATATTTATTAAATATTATTTAGAAATAAATATGCTGCAAAATAATGAAAAGTTTCTAAATACTAAATAAGTTACACTAAAGAATTCCAAGTATTAAATACCACACAGAAACAAACAAAATATAAATATTGAAGAAAATGTATAAAGCAAATATGGGAAAAAAAGTTTATTATCAGTATTATAATGTATTCTCAGCATTAGAAGCAACACAAATTGAACATCTTGTGTAACAAAAAATTTAACTTTAAAACTGAATTTGTTTAGGTGAACAACAACAACTTCTATACATATATACTATTTATCTTTCAAAGTACCCAAGGATGCTGAATACAAAAGGGTTAAACATAACAGGTAATATTTCAAGTGCATTGTTTATACAAGAAAATTATGATGTATGTTTGAACTTTCTTTTATAAAATAGAAAGCTCTCTGGATCATTTAATTGATTTATTTTAAATAATGTATGGAAATTTCAAAGTTGGTATTTTGTTAAGATACTGATGGAAAACACACACACAACGTGATACCCACATTTACCCTGAACCAATATCATGCCTAAGACTTCTGCACAGTCCGATGTATCACACAACACAAAAGCTCAAAAGTTCAAAGGGAACATAAAGGCTCAGACATCCATGTCAGAAAGTCTTGTGCAGCAGCATCTTAAAGCCAAACATTACTCAGACCTCTGTTGCCACAGGGTTGCTAAGGAAGTGGCAAAGTCTGTTCTGAGAAGCTCAGGAGGGTCAGTCGGGCTGCTTGACCCATCCAAGCCATCTGCCCTCGGCCTCAGTGGTATGTTTAATATGGCCGGCGTAGTGTCTGTGGCATTCCTTTGCAACAAAAGATGCTCCAAAGAAATATGTCAGAGTGTAGCCGAGCAAATACCCATTTCTATCATACCCCTCCCATTCTACTCTACAAACCCTAGGAACTACAAGTAAGCCTGCAGTCTGAGAGTGAAGCGCTCTATTGGGTGATATGGTACTATGAGGTCGCTAAGATAAGATGGGACCTGATTATTCAAAACCTTATAATAAGAAGAATTTTAAATTCTATTCTAGAATTACAGGAAGCCAATGAAGAGAGGCCAATATGGGTGAGATATGCTCTCTCCTTCTAGTCCCCATTAGTACTCTAGCTGCAGCATTTGAATTAACTGAAGGCTTTTCAGGGAACTTTTAGGACAACCTGATAATAATGAATTACAATAGTCCAGCCTAGAGGAAATAAATGCATGAATTAGTTTTTCAGCATCACTCTCTGAGACAAGACCTTTCTAATTTTAGAGATTTGCGTAAATGCAAAAAAGCAGTCCTACATATTTGTTTAATATGCGCTTTGAATGACATATCCTGATCAAAAATGACTCCAAGATTTCTCACAGTATTACTAGAGGTCAGGGTAATGCCATCCAGAGTAAGGATCTGGTTAGACACCATGTTTCTAAGATTTGTGGGGCCAAGTACAATAACTTCAGTTTTATCTGAGTTTAAAAGCAGGAAATTAGAGGTCATCCATGTCTTTATGTCTGTAAGACAATCCTGCAGTTTAGCTAATTGGTGTGTGTCCTCTGGCTTCATGGATAGATAAAGCTGGGTATCATCTGCGTAACAATGAAAATTTAAGCAATGCCGTCTAATAATACTGCCTAAGGGAAGCATGTATAAAGTGAATAAAATTGGTCCTAGCACAGAACCTTGTGGAACTCCATAATTAACCTTAGTCTGTGAAGAATTCCCCATTTACATGAACAAATTGTAATCTATTAGATAAATATGATTCAAACCACCGCAGTGCCTTTAATACCTATGGCATGCTCTAATCTCTGTAATAAAATTGTATGGTCAACAGTATCAAAAGCAGCACTGAGGTCTAACAGAACAAGCACAGAGATGAGTCCACTGTCTGAGGCCATAAGAAGATCATTTGTAACCTTCACTAATGCTGTTTCTGTACTAGATGAATTCTAAACCTGACTGAAACTCTTCAAATAGACCATTCCTCTGCAGATGATCAGTTAGCTTTTTACAACTACCCTTTCAAGAATTTTTGAGAGAAAAGGAAGGTTGGAGATTGGTCTATAATTAGCTAAGATAGCTGGATCAAGTGATGGCTTTTTAAGTAATGGTTTAATTACTGCCACCTTAAAAGCCTGTGGTACATAGCCAACTAATAAAGATAGATTGATCATATTTAAGATCGAAGCATTAAATAATGGTAGGGCTTCCTTGAGCAGCCTGGCAGGAATGGGGTCTAATAGACATGTTGATGGTTTGGATGAAGTAACTAATGAAAATAACTCAGACAGAACAATCTGAGAGAAAGAGTCTAACCAAATACCGGCATCACTGAAAGCAGCCAAGATAACGATACGTCTTTGGGATGGTTATGAGTAATTTCTTTCTCTAATAGTTAAAATTTTATTAGCAAAGAAAGTCATGAAGTCATTACTAGTTAAAGTTAAAGGAATACTCGGCTCAATAGAGCTCTGACTCTTTGTCAGCCTGGCTACAGTGCTGAAAAGAAACCTGGGGTTGTTCTTATTTTCTTCAATTAGTGATGAGTAGTAAGATGTCCTAGCTTTACGGAGGGCTTTTTTATAGAGCAACAGACTCTTTTTCCAGACTAAGTGAAGATCTTCTAAATTAGTGAGACGCCATTTCCTCTCCAACTTACGGGTTATCTGCTTTAAGCTGCGAGTTTGTGAGTTATACCACGGAGTCAGGCACTTCTGATTTAAAGCTCTCTTTTTCAGAGGAGCTACAGCATCCAAAGTTGTCTTCAATGAGGATGTAAAACTATTGATGAGATACTCTATCTCACTTACAGAGTTTAGGTAGCTACTCTGCACTGTGTTATATGGCATTAGAGAACATAAAGAAGGAATCATATCCTTAAACCTAGTTACAGCACTTTCTGAAAGACTTCTAGTGTAATGAAACTTATTCCCCACTGCTGGGTAGTCCATCAGAGTAAATGTAAATGTTTTAAGAAATGATCAGACAGAAGGGAGTTTTCAGGGAATACTGTTAAGTCTTCAATTTCCATACCATAAGTCAGAACAAGATCTAAGATATGATTAAAGTGGTGGGTGGACTCATTTACATTTTGAGCAAAGCCAATTGAGTCTAATAATAGATTAAATGCAGTGTTGAGGCTGTCATTCTCAGCATCTGTGTGGATGTTAAAATCGCCCACTATAATTATCTTATCTGAGCTAAGCACTAAGTCAGACAAAAGGTCTGAAAATTCACAGAGAAACTCACAGTAACGACCAGGTGGACGATAGATAATAACAAATAAAACTGGTTTTTGGGACTTCCAATTTGGATGGACAAGACTAAGAGTCAAGCTTTCAAATGAATTAAAGCTCTGTCTGAGTTTTTGATTAATTAATAAGCTGGAATGGAAGATTGCTGCTAATCCTCCGTCTCGGCCCGTGCTACGAGCGTTCTGGCAGTTAGTGTGACTCGGGGGTGTTGACTCATTTAAACTAACATATTCATCCTGCTGTAACCAGGTTTCTGTAAGGCAGAATAAGTCAATATGTTGATCAATTATTATATCATTTACTAACAGGGACTTAGAAGAGAGACCTAATGTTTAATAGACCACATTTAACTGTTTTAGTCTGTGGTGCAGTTGAAGGTGCTTTATTATTTTTTCTTTTGAATTTTTATGCTTAAATAGATTTTTGCTGGTTATTGGTGGTCTGGGAGCAGGCACCGTCTCTACGGGGATGGGGTAATGAGGGGATGGCAGGGGGAGAGAAGCTGCAGAGAGGTGGTAAGACTACAACTCTGCTTCCTGGTCCCAACCCTGGATAGTCATGGTTTGGAGGATTTAAGAAAATTGGCCAGATTTCTAGAAATGAGAGCTGCTCCATCCAAAGTGGGATGGATGCCGTCTCTCCTAACAAGACCAGGTTTTCCCCAGAAGCTTTGCCAATTATCTATGAAGCCCAGTTCTGGCAGAACTAACGCTGTGCTATGCATCTTATTGAATCAGCTGAATGAACACAGCCGCCGCCACCCTAATCCTAAGAAACTGCCTCACATTAACATGTCCGCGAACCAATACAGTGCAGGCTTCACCGTTAAAAGCTCGTCTTGCTTACCTCATTCTGTTTGCAGTTACCAACCGACGCTCCCTCCACCTCCCACAACCACCAGTTGGTCCCTGCCTGCCACGGGGGATGGGCTCCGCCCCTGCCTCTTTCATTGGCAAATCGAGGGACACTGTACTCATCCCACTGCTGCGATGGAGGTCAAGACCAAGACGAACATTGTACTTTATAGCAAGTTGTGTACAACTCCTTTTCGTTAAACAGCTGGTAAAATGAATTTTGGTAAAGGTCAAGGAAATTTTTTTTTTTTTTTCCAACCCAAATTGGACCAAATGTGGCACACACTTCAGTGGATTCCAGAATTGCTGAGGCAGGTCAGCTAGAGGTCAATCGTCAGATGACTGTAACCCTTACTGTCTTCATGCCTATAGGTACTGTTATGTAGTATCATTTAACACACTTTAAATTCATTATGATACATGTTGTGATACATACTGCATGTGTAAGCAATCGCACTGACACAAACACAGTCATGCAGACCGTGTACTCTGAGGCACACTTCTTCTGCTCTGGCTGTCAGCAGCATACCACGGTGACAGGCAGTGAGATTATTCCTGGCCATTGACTTGCGGTCTCGGCTCTGCGAGGTTTGATTTCATAGTGGGACACATGAGATGGATACAGGAGACGGTTCATGGCTGGCAAGGAGGAACTCCATACAGCGGGGCTTCATATCTCTGTCTCACCCGGGCATTCTCCCCGACACAGCTTTCAGCCCCTCTGTTGTCTCTGACTGCTCAGCCTGCCTCATCACGATTGGTGCATTCCAGCTGGGCACAGTACCTGGGTGGTCACCCCCCGTCTGCTTTGAGTGGAGGAAGGAAAAAGCAGGAAAAATGCATGCTTTGAGCATGAGGAGTACAATGTAGCCTTGATGATGTGACGCTGACCTGCATGTGACCTCGATCAGAGTCCGTTTTTGAAATCTGAAAATCAACCCAGCAGTCAGTGGGAGAAGATCACTGAGCTGATTCCTCCACTGGACTGAGGATTTACTCGCCTGACTATAACACTGATACAAACAATTTACAATTACTTCCAATTTTAAAGTTACTTTTTTTAAATAAGGACAGATCACAGATGCAATCTGCATGTATCCCCTTGGAAAGTAGAATATTTGTGGAGGTACTGTAATTTATGGAATAGTCTGATGTGAAACTCAGGCAAGGTGAAACCAAACATGAACTCAAGACGCTGGTACTTAGTGGGTTTGTTTTTAATCATCTCACTGATGTCATGATGAGAAAAATTGCAGAAAAATCGAGAAAAAATGAGAATATAATCATATTGCATACAATATGATTATATTCTATTATCTATCAGATAGTTATGGATGTTTGGCTGTTACTTATTTATTATTTTCTGTGTTGATATTTCAATCTGTTTCTATGTGGAATTTCTAGGTGAAGGGACATTTTAAATGGTTAAGGATTGTTCTTTGAGTTATGTGGGTATACTTTTTATTTCATTTATTTTTTGGATTTGGTGAGTGGGAAGGGGTGCATTTATTATTGCCCTTTGGCTGGTTGTTAGCCCACCTCCAAACAGATATATACTCAACAAAATATAATGCAACACTTTTGGTTTTGCTCCCATTTTGTATGAGATGAACTCAAACATCTAAAACGTTTTGCACATACACAATATCACCATTTCCCTCAAATATTGTTCACAAACCAGTCGAAATCTGTGATAGTGAGCACTTCTCCTTTGCTGAGATAATCCATCCCACCTCACAGGTGTGCCATATCAAGATGCTGATTAGACACCATGATTAGTGCACAGGTGTGCCTTAGACTGCGCCACAATAAAAGGCCACTCTGAAAGGTGCAGTTTTATCACACACCACAATGCCACAGATGTTGCAAGATTTGAGGGAGCGTGCAATTGGCATGCTGACAGCAGGAATGTCAACCAGAGCTGTTGCTCGTGTATTGAATGTTCATTTCTCTACCATAAGCCGTCTCCAAAGGCGTTTCAGAGAATTTGGCTGTACATCCAACCAGCCTCACAACTGCAGACCACGTGTAACCACACCAGCCCAGGACCTCCACATCCAGCATGTTCACCTCCAAGATCGTCTGAGACCAGCCACTCGGACAGCTGCTGGAACAATCGGTTTGCATAACCAAAGAATTTCTGCACAAACTGTCAGAAACTGTCTCAGGGAAGCTCATCTGCATGCTCGTCGTCCTCATTGGGGTCTCGACCTGACTCCAGTTCGTCGTCGTAACCGACTTGAGTGGGCAAATGCTCACATTCGCTGGCATTTGGCATGTTGGAGAGGTGTTCTCTTCACGGATGATGCGAAGGAGATGTGTTGCACTGCATGAGGCAAATGGTGGTCACACCAGATACTGACTGGTATCCCCCCCCCCAATAAAACAAACTGCACCTTTCAGAGTGGCCTTTTATTGTGGGCAGTCTAGGCACACCTGTGCACTAATCATGGTGTCTATCAGCATCTTGATATGGCACACCTGTGAGGTGGGATGGATTATCTCAGCAAAGGAGAAGTGCTCACTATCACAGATTTCGACTGGTTTGTGAACAATATTTGAGGGAAATGGTGATATTGTGTATGTGGAAAAGTTTTAGATCTTTGAGTTCATCTCATACAAAATGGGAGCAAAACCAAAAGTGTTGCGTTTATATTTTTGTTGAGTATAACTGAAATTGCAGTCTGCCTGTCCTACTGTCCTTCTGGACATTTTCTACTACCAAACCAGTGTTTTTCAAACTTTTTCAGACCAAGGACCACTTAAACAAATAAGTAAATATTAATCTTGCAGACCACATAACTCCACAAATATCCAAAAACAACAGGTCTGCTTACCACTCCAACAGTACATTACAACAGTATATTTCTATTAGACTTGAGTCATTTTTAAACAGTCTGAGAAACACGTAAGTTAGAATAATACGAATTTAATTTAAGATATAATTTACCAATATACTCACAGACCACTAGGGGGCGATCACAGACCCCAGTGTGGTCCACAGACCACTCTTAGATTAAAAGGCTGCCCTTGACTTTACTAGCGAATACCTTAATATTTATGTCACTTTTCTATTTATGTAAACTTCTAAGAAAGAGAAATCAGCAGGGTTGACATAATAAGATGTGGCTTCATAAGATTCCTTTTCAGATTTAATCCAAAATAAAAAATAATGCAGTGCAATAAATCAGTAAAATTCCACATGTACAAGACCACTAACTGTTTGATGACCATTTATTGATCATTATTGAATCATTCAAGAAGAGTAGCATGCATGTGAGAATAAATATAAATACACACCCAAACAACTATTTACATTAGTAGATGTTAGAATTTCAAAATCTACCATTCAAACAAGTGGAGGTCTGAACATTTCATGTGTGTGAGTCTTATTGTGCGTTGGACATATGTGAGCCTGTTTGTATACTATGACTATAAAGCATACAAGGCAGTCATGTAATCATTTTTATAGGGAAAACGTACATCCACCGTCTCATCCAGATGATTGATTTACAGCATGTTGCACCTTGTGCTCACAGAGAAGTGACGAGAGGAGGAAGTGATCCATTAACACAGTGAGAGAGATGCGTCACTCTCAAGAGGTGAAGTATGAGTCCTGCATGGAGTAGAGGCGGTCAATGGGGGTGAGCAGAGAGGAATCACCTAGAGACGGGCAGTCATCAGTCTCTTGAACATCTCTGTCCAGTTCACCATACAGGCCCTTATAGCCTAGAAAACACACCACATCACTGAGGACGGCTCAGTTAGCTGTTAATCTGAACATTTCAAATATATTCAGCACGTTTAGTCTGCACTGGTGTAAGAGTGGGGAAAAATAGGAGAAACATCTAGGATGACGTAACATGTTTTTAAAATCCTTCTATTTCTCTTCACAGTGTCAGTCAGTCAGATTTTCAGTCAGTAAAGTTGAGGCCGTCCTTGGTGGTGTTTTGTCAGGTGTTTCTGACCACATTTGGTTTTGATTTCTATTGGGCAGCCAGTCTTCTCTGTGTAAGATCCCATCAGAGTGGGTCCTGGTTAGTACTTGGATGGGAGACCTCTTTGGAAGATCAGGGGCTGTGTTTCTCCAAGTAAGACTAGAGTTGCGTCAAGAAAGACATCCGGTGTAACAACTTGTGCCAAATATCAATGCAGATCTAACTGTATCCGTTGCAGCCACCCCATACAAACGGGAGCAGCCAAATGGACAACAACAACTGATTTCGATTGGATGTTACTTTGAGCATTTTGAACAACTGATATTACTTCAATACAGAGCTGTGAAACGTCATCTGAATATCTACTGTACCAATTTGCATGAGGACTGGCCAAAACCCAGTATGGCAGTCATGTCTCCTCCTTAGGAACTCCCACAGTACCACCAGTCAGAAAAATCCTATTTTAACATCCACAACATCAGCGGTTGTTAGTGAAAATACATTTTTTTTTAAATATTGTAGCACCACCTAGAGGTCAAATGACACCAAATTATTTGTGCCTTCTCTCAGCTGGTTCTAGAGTCCAGGTACCATGCTTGGCTTTGATACGTGAAAGCATTGTTGAGATATTACCTCACTTCCTGTTTGGCACCTACAGCGCAGCAGGGTTTTGATTGACATGACGGTTTGCTTTGCACCAGCCTTGAGGCTTCCCGTTGTTTCACCAGACAATAATTGTGATATAAAATATAACACATCAACTATTATGTACAAAAAGCACATTTTGTGATTATTATAGTGCCCCCTATAGGTCAAAATTATACCAAATCTGTTATACTTCCTCACAACTGAAAGTCCATTGACCAAATTTGGTTATGATACATCAAATCATTGAGATATGACCTCACATCCTGATTGGTTTCAGTGTGGAAGGTCCCCAGTTCAAACCCCACCCCTGTCTGTTTCTCCAAGTAATGTAGAGTTGGGTCAGGAAGGGCATCCAGCGTAAAACCTGTGCCAATTCAACATGCAGATCCACATCAGTTCTACTATGGCAACCCCGAGTGGAAAGACAAGGGAGCAGCTAAAGGGTCTTACTTTTATTACAAAAACAGACCTATATTATAATGCTCGGATTTCGGTGTAAACTAAATTTCAGTAGTTTTGTGAAATTTGAAAGGCTGCACAGCTTTAAATAATTACATTACAGGTTTTCAATTTGGTTTGTTCAATTTGAGGTATAATTTCTGTCTTCCAAACATGAACAGACCAGAAGGTAGGTTTTTAGAATTGGATGGGGTGCTCCTTTAAGTATTTCATAGTTCGATGCAAAACAGTGATAAACGCCAGTAACTCCATAGAGTCAAAGAAGAAAAAAAATTGCACCAACACAGACTCATTAAGGTAGATTTTTGCTGTCACAATCAAAATTCTTTTTGCAATACTAACAAATGTCTCACTATTTTCCCCCAAACCATACTAGTTAATAGGTGCTTTGTAGAGTACGGAAGCGTATTGTATTCACTTAATAGATTTATTTTTTGGTTTGTTTTTCGGAGTAATTTATTTTTTGTCTGTTTTTTTGGAATAATTATTTCTGTTTTTCTGAGTTCCTCTGTTTCTGAGTAATTTATTTTTATGGTTGATTTTTATTTTATTTTTTTTCCCTGATTTTATGACTTTTTTTTTTCTTCTGTTTTTTTGGACCAATTTTTAATTTTTTTTTTAGTTTAGGGAGCATTTGAAGACATTCATTCACTGAGAGCTCGATTTGGTAAGAAACATACCATTGTTCAGTTTAGTCAAATTTTACTTTGATTTGGGTTTAAGACACTGGGAGATTGCCCTGTCTTTAAGTCACATAGATGGTATCATCATTAGTTTGTCGACTCTACACAGGCACCTGAGGACTTTGCGGCTGTTCAGAAGGAACGCCCATTCAGATCTGCTAGATATAGCAGTTTTTTCTCTAGGATCAGTTGGACAGATACGGTATGCTCCATGGATACAGGATGATGCATTTGAAATGCATTCAGGCTGGCTATGTGGTGCCTCAAGAAATAATAATAATAAAAAACCTAAAAATAAAGTACTCAGAAAAACAAACCAAAAAATAATCAGAAAAATAGAAATAATTATTCAGAAAAACAGATAAAAAAAATAGATTACTCAGAAAACCACAAATGATTATTCCGAAAACAAACCAAAAAATAAATTACTCAGAAAAACAGAAATAAGTATCCTGAAAAACAGACAAAAAAGAAATTACTCCAAAAAACACAAATAATTACTTCAAAAAACAAACCAAAAAATAAATTTATCAAGTGAATGCAATACGCTTCCGTAGTAGAGCACCACTGTAACCATATAATCTTCATTTTTGCGTGGTGATTCAGAGGTCTTTACCGTAGGGGTGCATGTGGTCCCCGGGCATCTGAGGTGGGGTCAGGCCCTGACTGAAGGGGTCCATAACATAGTCCTGCTGCTTTAAGGTGGTGACCTCCATCTGTTGCTGCTGAATGAGGGAGTAGGACGACCCCAGGTGCTCCAGGTCAGAGGTGAAACTGCCACAGGAGGGCGCTGTGTGGCACAGAATATACAGGAGATGATGTTCGGCTCTGAAGTGAGATTTTGTACTTTCACAATGACATCAATCTAATTTCTGAACTAGTGTATTCCAGTTAAAGGTCACGGCGGCAGCCTGGACAGGCCGCCAGTTTCTCTTAGGGCTGACACATATAGACAGACAAACTCATTCACACCTAAGGTCAACTGAAGGTTACCAACTGATCTAACCTGCACGTCTCTGGAAGTGGGCGGAAGCTGGAGCACCTGCACGGAACCCACACAGAGAACATGCAGACTCCACTCAGAAAGCACCAGGTCAGAACCCGGCACCTTCACGCTGTGAGACAACCATTAAGCTCCTGTGCTGCCAAATAACAACTTTTCAGTAAAAATTATATATGGGTTCTTCCTCTTCAAGAGGCTTTTTTGACAGGTGTGACTTACACAGCGGTTTGACGGCACCAATGCCCTATTCTGCTTGAACGCTTGGAGTTGTGTAAGGAAGGGCATCCAAATTAATGCAGAATCGTACCAGATCAGCCGTGTTAGGACAAAAGCGCAAAAGCAAAGCTAGCAAAACAGGAGAAGGCAAAAGAAGTTACTTAGGACCAATTATAAATAATTATACATGTTTGAAAAATGGTGAGTCTCAAGTTTGGATTTAAAAGATTTAAGACCATCAGACTGCCTCGTGTCAACGAGCACCTCATTCTATAACACAGGAGCAAAGGCTCAAGCTAACTTCTTTATCAACTTCGTATCATATCGTAACGTATAAAACCCACGCGATATCAGATAAACGGTTGTGATTGGCCCTTTTTCAGCCAGTTCACGTCATCAATGGGAGTTGACAGACCAATCTACTGGAGCAAATAAAGTGTGAGCTCTCAGATTTTTCTGATTCCCACAATGAATGGATGGGATAAAACCAAACTAAATGTTCATTTGGTTCATCATTCCAACATATGAAATTTTTACATTCCAGTTTTGTACTATTAAAAACACAGCGATATATCCTTAAAGCAAATAGAAGATCTGACAACCAGGTGAAGGTAACTTAAGAATGGACAGCATGCATGAGGATTGTGTTTTTATGGCAGTAACTCCGGCGCCACATGACTCAGAGACAACAGTTTTTATTCAAAACACACCAAAAGCAGTATTCAGGCTGTGCAACATGCAGAGTCCCGCTCAGTGTGAATCAGCAAACACACCAGATACGTGTGTGTGTGACACCACAGAGCATCTTGACTTTCATTTTAGCACCATTTTAAAAAGTTTCAGCTTGGACACTGTGTGCATGAGACACGTGCATCCCCCTACGGTCACATTAGCTACAAGCGACAGAGGCAAAGCGGTGATGTAACATTCATTTTCAATCAGAGTGGCCATTTTACAGTAACAAGAGACAGCGGTAGCTATCCCGCCAGCTATCCAGGAAAAATTGATGAGAAGACTATTTGCAAATACTGAGTGATGAGACACAGTGATTTCCAATCCGAGTAAAAAGGCAGTGTGATGTCAGCTGGATTAATAAAATAAAATCGAGAGTTACATGACTAAAACATAAAGCAAAAAAAATAGAATAAAAAGACAACTAATTAAAAAAATTAATAAAACCACATTTGTAATAACATAAATCCGAGTTCATCAGCTGTAAAATGCTTCACATTAACATTATTTACATATAAAACAGAGAGGAGTTCCTCTATCTGGCCAACAACTGGAGTAGACTCTGCATACCTTTATAAAAACACCTTTATGTAATGATTATGGATAAAAGTGGTTGTGAATCTGTCTTGTATTTTTGTTGCACACACTCTGGCATATTTTACCTTTATCAGCTATATCAGGGCTCCCACAAGTTAAAGACTTAGAAGAAATAACTTGGAATCTGGGAAATAATTTTTTAAAAGATGGTGTTGACTGGAGTGAGATACGCCCTTTATGACATCTGGTCTTGGCATGCTAAACCTTTTTGAGAACCTCCATGTTTATGCAACAGCACATTAATTACAATTCAGGTCTTCAGGTCAGTTTTTCAAGTTTCTGAGTGCCAAAAAAAAGAAAAGGAAAAAAACCCCCCACCAAAGTTGTATTCATATAACATGTTAGCAGTTAGCAACAGCTAAATGTTTTAGCAGTTCATAGGTACGGTCGGACATCTGGGTCCCTGATGCATGCGCACATAGCAACGCTCATAGTAACCAGCGAGCCGCTGAAAACAAACCGCTGTCATGCTCATTTCCTTCTTGATGTCCATCGTGCTCGCATCGTTCGGCCACATTTTTTTCTACTTAATATACATTATATATACTCAAAGTGTGTTGTTTTTTTTTTGAACTCCCAAAGCGCCACTAAAGTCCAGACAGAAGGGATAAATGGCTGGCTGCTATCAGTCAACTAAGCAAGGTTGGTCATGGGAATAACGCCGCCAGATTGCTAGGTGGCACTGTTTATGGTCAGAACTATGACGTATCTGATTGTCTTCAAACCTCTGACTTGTTCTTGATTAATGAAAACATTCTTGGCAAATGCTTTCGCTTTTGTCCATCTTGCGCTGGTCCAAGAATTTCATCTCTAGCAGCACAATATGAATGCCCCCGGCCGTCCCTCTTAATCATGGCCCCAGCTCCTAGCTGGGGTATTCAGCCGACCCGGCCTGCTTTGAACACACTAATTTTTTCAAGTAAATGCTTCGGACCCCACGGAACACTCAGCTAAGAGCATCAAGGGGGCGCCGAGAGGCAGGGCCTGGGACAGATGACAGCTTGCCTCGCGCCGGGCCGTCAGCTCGATCCCGAGATCCAACTACAAGCTCTTTAACTGCAACACCTTTTGAACACCTATCAAGGCTCTCCACATACTCATAGGCCATTTGACATGACCAAATCGACAGGCCTTTGCGAATAAACAGCAGTAAAAACACCTATATCAACAGTGGTTGTGACTGCACGTACAGTTTGTTTTCAGCAGTGATCCAAAATGGCGGTCGTAACTAAGCGGAAGTGACATTGGCCCAACCGTACCTATTCATTCTCGACTTCAGGGTCCCATGAGCATTTGTGCATGTGGAGGAGTTCCGATCCCATGGTGACATGGTGTTGCACGGACATTTGTTGTTTCGTAGTGGTTATCAGGAAATACAGACCTTGTGGTACAGGAATATCGTTGGCATGTGATTTGGGTGTGATTCAGCGTGAGATTTGATAAGATATTTTAAAAAAAAATCTATATAAACATTAACTTATGTAACTTATGTTTCGATGCCTTCGGTGAACACATTTCATGCTGGTTTGCATTTTGTTTGCCTCATGCATGATGAGTGGTGACGCCATTTTTGTTATTTACAACCAGCGAGCTGGACCGGAACTCTTCCAGGTGCACAGGGACGACGGGAAAGACTCTAATCTGTAATCAAGCTAAATTTTAGGTTAACTGTGCCCACCACTGAATAAAAGTAAGTAAAACATATTAGAAAACTGGGGTGGAATTTGGGGAATACAAGCGTTTGTGGATAAGATGATACCTGTGTGATGTGACGTGTGCTCTTGCTGCTCCGGTGTGTGCTGCTTTTCTTGTTGCTGCTGCTGCTGCTGCTGCTGCTGCCTCCTGGCCAGTTTCTTCATCTGCAAACAGGCATCGCCGGATTTTAAAGCTAATAAAGGTCTACTGCAAAATTCAGCCCACAGCGCCTCTCGCACGCAGGCGTCAAACCATGTTCACTAAATTGCAATATATTAACAATGCGGTAAAGAACAGGTTTCACTGGAGAAGACAAAACCCCACGTGTGCTCACTTTGTGAGGAAATATGAGGTTTAATCTACAGTCATCTAGCAATGAGATGTCATCAGTTTCCTGTATGAAGAGATAACTGTGCTGATTTCAACTCTGGCACACAAACACTGTGCAGAAAGAGTGCTTTTATTAGTGTGCATATGACCGTGTGTGTGTGTTATTACTTTGGCTCTTTGGTTCTGGAACCAGACTTGCACTACCCGGATACTCAGACCAGTTTCTGCTGCCAAGGTCTCCCTTACCTTGGATTAAGATTCCAAGAAAAGAGAAAGAAGGAGAGACAGGGTGAGAGTGACAGAGGTCAGTTGAAGCCACGTCAAAGAAGTTGTTTGTTTTATGAAATGTTACTTTAAAAAAAATGACTTGTGCTTTGGGAAGTCAAATACTGTAAGAGATCAGTAAAGTTGTCTAGACTAACAGACAACTACCTTAGGGCCCTATTTTGACAAACTATGTTGGACAGTTGGAAGTACATGGCCAAAATGCATCTGTGGCATGTCCAACTTCACTTTGCTATTTACACAGCGCATAATCACAGTGCAAAGTAGAGCTCAGGACTTACTCATATGTGGCACATTGGGGTGACTGGTGTTAAAAGTATAGGGCCAGTAAGCTTTTTAACATGTAACGCATAAAAAGGATTTTCTTTGCCACCACTACAATTTTATTTATTAGCCTAATATGACATTACCACTTTGCATGTGGGAGGAAGCCGGAGCACCCGAAGGGAACCCTCACAAACACAGGAATAACATGCAAACTCCACACAGAAAGGCCACAAATGGGAATCGAACCCATGACCTTGTTGCTGTGAGGTAACAGTGCTAACCACTAAGCCACTGTGTTGCCGTAGCATCACCAATAGAATCAAAATGTGAGTTGTCTACAAAAAAATTATTCAAAAGTTCCCCTGAAGGGTAAATATTCAAAAGAACAGACGACTTTGAACAACTTACAGCAGCGACAGTTAAGACCACTACCGTCTACAACAGTGACGTCATAGATCACGTGGGGGCTTCCCCAGATCTTTGCAAGGCATTCTGGGGAGGACACGGTCACAGCCAATCAGAGAGGCAGCTAATCCAACATGGTGAAAAACACTCTGAATCCGCTGCGTTTCTGTGTAACTCTAACATGTTTCTCATATCTTATGTAAAAGCTAGCGAAAATAAACACTTCTAAAAATGCTGTTTTTGTAACCTAAAAACACCTATTGTAATCTTTATTTAACCAGGTTAGTCCTGTTGAGATCAAAACCTTTTTTACAAGGGAGACCTGGACAATTATAACATGCATGCATTTAAATGTGGGAGGAAACATGTAACTCCACACAGAAAGGCCACAGGTGGGAATTGAACCCATGACCTTCTTCCTGTGAGGTAACAGTGCTAACCACTAAGCCACCATGCTGCCCAACACCTGAAGTGATTTACAAGACACCTCACGGACATCAGGAAGTTACCTTTTGACCACAGCTGATGCGTGCACGCTCATGCTTGCGCGCATACAAGCCCTCCTTCATTAAAAAGAAAAGGTAATATTTGTTATGAAGTTTGCCCCAAATAAATATGTTCTCTTGATTAAAATGAGCTGTAATTTTACAAGATGTTTAAAAAATAACCTGACATTATAATGCTCAGATTTCAGGAGAAACTAAATTTTGTCAGTTGAGTGAAATTTAGGTGGTCCTATACCTTTTAAGATTTGGTTCTTTTGATTGATTTGAACTGAACATTTTGTTTCTGAATTAATCATGTGTGCGTTGGGCATGACATGAGTTAAAGCAGTCAGATCTGTCATTTGTCATCTGTCATTACCTTTAGAAGCTGAGAGTTGTAACTTGTTGCATTATTAGATGACAGGTTCAAATGTGCGGTTTTCTAGCAAGGAAATGGATCTATGCGTAACGCATCAAAGTGCACTGGAGCAGCATCTACCCCAGCTACATGAGGTGAATGTTTTTTTTTAATTTTTGAATATTGAACAAACAAACACAGGGATAAAACACCATGCAAAATCTGATTCAGTAATACGAGAAGAACAGAAACTTAATGCTTTACCTTTCTGCATGGTTTGGAGGAGACCTCAAATGATGCTTTAAAGGTGCGTCGTTGTTGAGTTGTCAAAATAGTGCGCGGCCTTTTGGGACGTTTGCTTTCCAGCTCTTCTGATCGAATCTTCCTGCCTGCTGCCCGCTCAGGTTCCTCTTCCTCCTCCTCCTCATCACTTTTACCTAAGCGGATGCAACATTTGAAACACAAATGAAATTAATTGGGTTACGGAAAACACCAAAGTGTTATTAGTAATACGTATAATGAATAGTTAAGGGGAAACACACAAATAGACTATTAGTTTTAACAAGCAGTCTCAAGTGTGTGTGTGTGTGGGACAGTGAGTGTAAAGGATGACCACGTTGATCTGCTTCAGTGGAACCTTTCAAGGCAACACTGGTTGAAGTTACCTGCTGCTGTATTAAGCCCCGGTCACATGGCACTAACGAAGGACACCAAAGCCAAAACAAAACAAGAAATCTGGACTTACGTTGACCTCGTTTAACCGTCGTCCAGCTTCGTTCCTGTAGCTGGTACTTCGTCAGAATTTTCAAACTGATGAAAAATGTGAACAAATCCTGACCTCAATTCATTCGTATTCTGTTTTGCTTTCTGTCTTGATGGTTCTTCATCGTTTGTATAGTTCCCGTACCATCAGCATTCCGTCTGACTGTCGTCCAACCTCGCCCAACCTCCCAGGTCCGACATCTTGCACAAACGTTGATGATATCTGAACGGATCAATAACTAAAGATCCGACGAGCTGAACGTGACTCATCCATGTGTGGGACAAAAAGCAACGTTTTCATACAGAAAGAATAGCGGCAAGAACGTTTTTAACTGTTCACGTATGTTGCAAGACAATCAGATCTTGCACCTGCAGGTGCTGTGCAGAGTACAGGGTGGCTGCAGAAATGATCACAGGCTGGTGCACGGTCAGATACCCGCTGTCAAGTCATGTCATCATGAATGTTTCGTTTTGATATTGTTTAAAGCGTCAAGGTCGCTGTTCGCTTCGTTTTTATTGTTAGTTTCAGTTGTGTTTTGTTCTTTTAAGCGCTCTGGACTCGCAGGCATTTTGGTGATAGGAGAAGTGCAGGCTTATTCATCCAATTTTTCTCGACGATTTGTGACTTTTTTTCCTTCGTCCAGCTATCGCTGTGTGCCATATGACCGGGCCCTTGTAGTTATATCATTACCAACAGCTGTTTTTCAGTTTGTAGACATGAATCAATGAAGTTTGGTCCGAATAGGATAAAAGAAAAGAATGCATGTTATAGCAGGTGGGCCTTGGCAGAGGCATGCACACTCTGATTGCTCTCAAATTTTTTGGAACTACATCTTCACTGATGATTTTTCTCAGATTTCCATAGGCCTGGTCGAGTCTGAATTCTGATTCCATTTGTATGGCTTTTTATGAAGAGGCTCTGTCTGCTGGCATTTGATGAACCGTTGTCATTTTTGTGATTCAAGTACACCAACACTAAGACTCGATGGTGCCTTATCAATGTAACACAGTGACTAATCAATGTAATGCAGGAACATATATAGAGACCTTCAAGTCCAGACTCAAGACACATTTATTTCCATCTTGCATGGCTAGCATACTGGCATAGTATGTATGCTTCCTATCCTTTTAAATTCATTCTATTAATAAACGGAGTGGGTCTCGGCCTCAACATTATCTAAATTCTGAGTCTGTTAGTGAAGCTTAGGGTTAGCGGCCGCCGATCACTTTAGTATTTTCCCTGCTTTGCTGTTGCTTAATGATGAATTTTACCTTAGGTGTAGTTTTTCTAGCCGACTGATTTTGCTTTTTTCCTCTCTGTCCAAGGTGCGGATGACATCATGACATCATGTGCTGGATTTGACGACTGCATAATTTCTGAAACGGTGTGTGACTGGATGCCTGCATGGACTTCTCATCAAATTCATCTTTTGCTGTCATTTTCTGTTTTGTAAAACTTCGCAAAATCTTATAACTGTTAGAATCGCCTCAGCAGTGGGTCACCCCTTTGAGTCGGGTCTGCTTGAGGTTTCTTCCTAAATATCACCAGGAGGAGTTTTTTTGTTACCACTGTCACCTGTGTGCTTGCTCTAGGGGTTGGTAAGGTTAGACCTTACTTGTGTGAAGCACCTTGAGGCAACTTTGTTGTGATTTAGCACTATGTAAATTAAATAAATTGAAACATATTGCAAAATAACTGCAAAACACAGCACACACATTATGGTGTGTGTGTCTCTATTTTAGCATTGGAGGAGAAGAAGGAGCTGCACAGGTTGTCCCATCAGGGGCAGATGTAGAGCTCTGTTGTGAATGAGAATGTGTAAGGTGGACACAGTTAATCAGCACTCAAAATGCTACTGTGTGTGCATAATATGAAATTATTTCCCATGCTTGATTGTTTCATGCACACACAATAAGCAGCTTTGCTGTGCCACGCTGAGATAGAAGACAACACCCTAAGTGATATTACTGGGTGTTTATGTGGATAATAATAAACACAAATACATTTAGTGAATGCAGATTAGATTTTTGTTTGCTCAGAGAGAAAGGTGCGAGCGAGCCACTATCTCACCGTTTGTTGTGTGCATGCAATAAGATGTTGGGTGCAATTGTTTTTGGGGTGCTTTTTCCATTCTTTCAATTGCACTGTCTACATCTTTATGTACACACCTTGGTGTGTAGCTTTTTTTTTTTTTTTAGCTGCTCTTATTTGTAGTTTCAACAATCTAATTGAGCATCTCAACTGCACACATTCTTTAAGTCCAATGGACGTTGGCCACAGGTGATTGCATCATTATGCTTTTTTGTTTCTTCCTGACTGCTCCTGATTTGCTCGGTAGTAAATTTTTATTTGTGCGCACAACTGAACACAGAAAATTTTGCAGAGTAAAATTTACTCTGTTGGGATAACATTTGGTCCCAGTCCAAATACAGTTAAATGTACTCTATCACAGTGCTAAATCAACTCTATCACACTGTAAAATAAACTCTTATTGGAGTAGAAACATTTGATTTGACAAGACGGTAGAGCTGATTTCACTCTATAATAGTGTATTTTACTCTATTTAGACTGGAACCAAATGTTATCCTGGCACAGTATATTTTACTCAGCAAAATTTACTGTGTATACATGTAATGCACATTACGATGTAATACGGGAAATATGGACAGCAGATGTTTTGTGAATAAGTATGTTCATATTGGTGTTGCATGTTTTTTGTGCATGCATGTGGCACTTGCATGTTACAACACAATATGTGTTTTGCATATCGTCAAAAATCAACCCAAAATGAAATGGGCCATCCACATCTTTTTATTGGGATTTTTACTGTCAGCTGAACATCTGGTCACTTTCATGCATTGAACACTTTCACATACCAGCACCTGGCAACTACACTTGAATAAATAAGAGAGCTGCCCAGGTTTATCCGGGTTTGGATGAGTGTGACCATGAAAGTTTGAGATTTCGAACAGAGCCATCCGCTGTAGTCACCCAACTCTGCTTGCTCTTCAAATGGAAAGCTGTGGCGTGGACACTGGATGTCAAATAGCATCACTTTGTGTCAGTGATGTCCATGTTTACCTGATTTCTGAGCGCTGCACGGGTTACAATGCACCCAGATATGGAAGCATGGCTGACTGCAAAGCTTGGCATAAAGAGGCAATAATAATAATAATAATAATGATGCATCCCCTACATTGGTTCGTAGGTGATATATGTGATATGGGTAACTGTGGTAAAACATGCATTTGTGTCATACGTATCATGACAATGTCTGTCCAGTTTCAGTTGTAGGCAATCGATGAGCTTTGTGCACAAAAAACATGCAACACCAATAAGAAACGATAACATTTTTGGAAAAGCGAGACAAACAAATTAAGGCCTTTTCCCCCCACAGCATCCATCCAGGCTGACATGTGAAGCCTGTACCTGTGTCAGAAGAAGCTGGGCTGCTGAGGCAGCGGTGGTAGTCCTCTCTGGCACACAGTAACTGTCCCTGCCTGAGGACGCAGAGGTCTCCAGTCCGCAGACGGCACGAGCAAACGCTGCAGGTGAAGCAGCGCAGGTGGAACACAGTGGCTCCCACACGCATCACCAGCTCTGCAGGAGAGATGGCCTCCGCACAGCTCCCACAATGCACTGCAAACAAACTGGAAAGCAACAGGGAGGACAGGGATGTGTGGTGGTGAACCAAAAAAACTCAGTTTAAACTGTAAGAGCTCAAAGAGTTATGTTTGCAGCTTCATATTTCAGGAATCCAAAAGAAAACAAAAGAACAGGGTTTAGTTTGCGAATGTTGGCGAGTGGAGCTGTCACTCCAAACAGCTGCCAGCTTCTCCCCACATCCTGACTTCTCCCCTTCCTCCTTGTCAGGCACATACCCTCAGCTTGGCCAGTGTGCATCTTAGTGCCCGGCAACCAGGAATAGTGGGCTTAGCCTCAGAGACTGTTGCCATGGCTCCGGCTGCCGTGTCCGAGGCTGCGCTCCTGGGGAGGCAGAAGAAAAGCTCTCGGCAGGCCGTGGCTCCAGGCAGAAGGGGAAAAATCAGGTCTCCTGGTGGGAGAGCCTGAGCCGCAGGTCTCAGGAATTATCAGGAGAATTATCCGTAAGTCTGCTTAACCAGAGCAGGACAAAGACAGAGTCAGCCATCAAGCAGCAGGACTATTGTCCGCTGGCTGGCACCGCAGCATTTTGGGTCTGTCACGCAGGATGATGCGTCATCATGCTGGAGGTGGCGTTTGTCTGCAGACCTGACTGGGTCACCAGAGCGGTCAGCAGAGAGCCATGAGAAAGTGATAGCTTTCACCCCACTCTTCTAATTTTGTATGAAGATACTGGAGAGCCGAGCTCACTGAATGAGTCTCCGAATGCTTTTCTCAGTCACAGCCGCTGGGCAAAACTCAAAGCATCACACATTCCTGTCACATAAACAAACAGGAGTCATTTAAAGATGAGTGACGCTGTGGTTCCTACAGTTATTGTACTCATGCATCAAATGTGACAAGCAATCGAACAAAACAATAGGTCGGTCTTTCAGGAATACGACTACTAATTTTATTTCTATAGAACTTTAACACCATCCAAACTGCCGCAGTAAATGAAACTTAAAAAAAAAGTACAAAAAAAAAAAAAGAAAGAAACAAAACGTAAAACCATTAAGACACTCCACAGATGTGGAGAAAGTTTATAATAGAAATAATCTTTCAAATTGTTTGTTATTATGTGGCTTCCAGCTGAACTCTAAAGCCTTTATTATTTTTATCCAAACAATGTTGTCATACAAAATTATCTGTATGTGGCATTAAGTTAAAAATATGAAAAATGAAAAAAAAAATCAGTTGAAGGAAAACAATGAATAAGTAATTCACACAAACTTTAACATGAAATAAATGACTGACTTTTTTTAAATGTAGTTTTCTGCAAAAATGTTAGTCTTGATTTAATAATTGAATGTATAAATATTGCATATACATATTCCACATATTTTAGAAAGGAAATATTTAGAATAATAATGTAACAATAATAATAAAGTCAAAAAATTGTTCTGGCCTTAAAGGAAAAAGTGATCTAGTAAATACATTCATATCAACTATAACATAAATTAAGTGCAATTTGACTTTGAAGAAAAGTGTTGAGCACACATTTTGGCCTTAATTTAATAATTAAATGCATACATATTGCATATAAATATCCCATATATTTTAGAGTATTTATTTATATCATTAAATCATTTAAAATAAATCATTTCAAGTATTAAAAACTACACAAAATACACAAATGTAAATATCAAAGAAACTGAATAAAGCAAATATGCTGGAAAAATGATAAAAAGCTTCTATATGTGATGGTAAGAAAGCTCACCAATAAATACAACAAAAACAAAACATTTTATGTGACAATGTAGTAGTAGTAGTAATAGAGTCAAAAATGGTTCTGGCCTTAAAGAAAAAGCAATCCAATAAATACATTCATACCAACTACAACATAAATTATGTGGAATTTGACTTTGAAGAAAAGTGTTCAGCAAAAAGTTAGCATTGATTTAATAATTAAATACATATTTATTAAATATTATTATTTAGAAATAAATATGCTGCAAAATAATGAAAAGTTTCTAAATACTAAATAAGTTACACTAAAGAATTCCAAGTATTAAATACCACACAGAAACAAACATTAAATATAAATATTGAAGAAAATGTATAAAGCAAATATGGGAAAAAAAGTTTATTATCAGTATTATAATGTATTCTCAGCATTAGAAGCAACACAAATTGAACATCTTGTGTAACAAAAAATTTAACTTTAAAACTGAATTTGTTTAGGTGAACAACAACAACTTCTATACATATATACTATTTATCTTTCAAAGTACCCAAGGATGCTGAATACAAAAGGGTTAAACATAACAGGTAATATTTCAAGTGCATTGTTTATACAAGAAAATTATGATGTATGTTTGAACTTTCTTTTATAAAATAGAAAGCTCTCTGGATCATTTAATTGATTTATTTTAAATAATGTATGGAAATTTCAAAGTTGGTATTTTGTTAAGATACTGATGGAAAACACACACACAACGTGATACCCACATTTACCCTGAACCAATATCATGCCTAAGACTTCTGCACAGTCCGATGTATCACACAACACAAAAGCTCAAAAGTTCAAAGGGAACATAAAGGCTCAGACATCCATGTCAGAAAGTCTTGTGCAGCAGCATCTTAAAGCCAAACATTACTCAGACCTCTGTTGCCACAGGGTTGCTAAGGAAGTGGCAAAGTCTGTTCTGAGAAGCTCAGGAGGGTCAGTCGGGCTGCTTGACCCATCCAAGCCATCTGCCCTCGGCCTCAGTGGTATGTGGTTTAATATGGCCGGCGTAGTGTCTGTGGCATTCCTTTTGCAACAAAAGATGCTCCAAAGAAATATGTCAGAGTGTAGCCGAGCAAATACCCATTTCTATCATACCTCAGCGGTTCAATGGGAGGTTAAGGAACAAGGAACAATGGAACTGTGAGCATTAATGTTGTGTTTTGAAAACTACTTTCCCCATTATATTAGTGTTGCTAATGCAAAAGGTAAGAGTACCGCCAGCCCTCATGGGGCGGCTTAAAGTCTTTAATATTTCAGAGTTTCTTTCAGAGGCTCCGTCAGGAGCAGAGGTGTCAAGTATACTTCGTTACTGTACTTAAGTACACTTTTTAGGTATCTATACTTTACTCCATTACTTATTTTTCTGCCTACTTCTGACTTCTACTCATTACATTTTCACACAAGTGTCTGTACTTTCTATTCCTTACATTTTTAAAACAAACAACCTCATTACTCTTGGCTTCAGTTTAATATTTATATATGTATATATTTCACGTCATGTGCGCCTGTAATCAACTTTTCTGCAGCGCGGCTTTGCTTTGAACCGTGAACCAATCGAAGCAGTGGTTCGCAGATTGAAGCAATGCTTCGACCTATTGCTTCGTTTATTCCTTCTTTCTTTCGCTTAATTTTCCCCCGCTAAAACCCTAAAGAGCATACGTCTGTGAGTATTATTTACCTTTTCTATGTTAAACCGACCTGTTATGGTCTTCTGAAACAGTTGATAGATGTATTTTATAACTTAAAAATGGGAGCGACGCTAACGCGTTAGCATGTCTATGGCATTTTCAATGTTAAAACTTAGCATTAAGCAATTGCAGCTCTCATCACGTTCGGGTGCATTTGTTTTCAAATTGTAATATTTCTTACATTTATTTTTGTTTATATATTAATAATCTAATGATTATTATATACAATTTTAGAGAAAGAGACAAAAAGAACCTGAATAGAAACAACAGAAAATATAAAAGCAACTAACAATGAACATACATAAATAAATACATACATACATAAATAAATAAGTGTTTCCTGTGAACACCTAGTGACTTTTACACCTCCATTTCATCCCTGTCTTATTTAATGACAGTTTGTTTCGGTCAAACCATATTTTCAATTTGTTAATTTCTTCAGTGATTTTCTCCAGAACTATCTGCCAAACTAGAAAACTGCTGCATCCTAGTAAGAGCAGAATACTACTGGAATTAATTTGAATAAGGAAAGGTGTGTTTTTTTTTTTGTTGTTTTTTTTTCCTTCACTAAATGGATGCTGCACTCACTGCAGTTTATTATCTGGAATAGTCCCAGATTGCATTTCAGAGCTTCTAGAATTGAAACATTTGCGTGCAGGTGTTGTTGGGTAATTTTGGGTTTTGGGCCACGTAGAACGAATCAGTTTTTAAATTAAGCTTTCAATTCATATAGTGGCATCTACTTTTTTTTCTTTTTTTTTTAAAGGTTACTTTATACTTTTGTACTTTAAGTAGGTTTTGGAGCACATACTTTTTCACTTTTACTTGAGTAAAGAGGTCAAGTTGATACTTCAACTTTTACCAGAGTGTTTTTAAACTGCAGTATCTATACTTCTACTTAAGTAACAAATGTGTGTACTTTTGACACCACTGCTTATCAGTACTATTTTTTGGTAAGGGTGGTGTTGGGGGGTAATTTTGGGTTTTGGGCCACGTAGAACGAATCAGTTTTTAAATTAAGCTTTCAATTCATATAGTGGCATCTACCTTTTTTTTTTTTTTTTTTTAAAGGTTACTTTATACTTTTGTACTTTAAGTAGGTTTTGGAGTACATACTTTTTCACTTTTACTTGAGTAAAGAGGTCAAGTTGATACTTCAACTTTTACCAGAGTGTTTTTAAACTGCAGTATCTATACTTCTACTTAAGTAACAAATGTGTGTACTTTTGACACCACTGGTCAGGAGAGCGGGAACACGCCGTCATGCTGGACTTACTCACGCAAATTAGTGACAAGATCATTACGCAGAAATAAGTCAGCAAAATCCAGAGCACCTCCTCACTGAGTAAAGTGCCCTGAGGGTCGACACACTGTATGACAAGACGAGCGTTTAGCAAAAATGTGGACGCACAGGCACGTTTACGCAGAAGCAAAGCCGCCCCCTCCAATTGTTCTCGTCCTGCTTGATGGATGACCTTT
Organism: Thalassophryne amazonica; assembly: GCF_902500255.1. Classification (NCBI taxonomy): domain Eukaryota; kingdom Metazoa; phylum Chordata; class Actinopteri; order Batrachoidiformes; family Batrachoididae; genus Thalassophryne; species Thalassophryne amazonica. The sequence goes on along the minus strand of NC_047112.1, from coordinate 29,237,815 downwards.
CGCAATCAGAGAAGCAGCCTGCTACCCCGGTGACAGGCAGACATGTTTCTGGATCAGGTTAATTTAGATCCATCGGTAAACACACACTGACTGAGGCTCTGTATTGGATACGGACGGGCAGGTCAAGTGGACCGCCAGTCTGATCTGACGGCCAGCCCGCTGAAGCGTTTCGATAATCCGACTCCGCTGACAAGCTAACCAACCTTAAACATCACAGTGGCAGGAAGGAATCTACACAATTGTCTTTAAAAAATTTAATTGAGTACTATTTTTAGTTTTCAAATACTGTATGGCTACAAGACCAACCTTTTCTTCACTGGAGCAAAGGTTTACATACCACATAGTACACAGTACTATTCATTTAGTATCTCTGTATAAAGATACAGTATTACACATAAAATGCCGTCACATGGCACCAAATTTCAACAAGTTATTAAAAAAATTAATATACTAAAGACAATGCACTAGCTGGTTTGTGCATTGCGATAAGTGTTAGAAGGACTAGTCTTTATATTCAGCTTTGATTAGTTAGTGCCCAATTCGTTACCAAATTTTCTTCAAGTCAGCTCATCTGGTGATTTAGAGAGCATGATTTTCTGACAGTATTTAAGGTAAATCAGTAACAAAAATAGGCCTGTTTCAAATAACTGTTTAAGTAATGTACTATTTTGGCTCTAATGTTCAATTTACAGAGACAATTTAATGCATACCTTTCTGCTGCGGTTGATTTACAGTGACTCCCAATGGAACAATGATTACTTTCATTTCAAAGAATCAAAGAAATCTCCCAGACTCATTAGTTTCAGTTTGTTTCCAGCAAATAGTCCATTGCAGAGAATTTCAGTTTTGGGAAAAGAGGCAGAGTCTACAGCACAAGTATGAGGAATCAAAAGTCACATCCCAGGAATAACCCTGTAAGTGAAGAATAAGGAATCTATCGCTGACAAATCCATGTCGTTCAGTGTCAATGTCATGTTTATAACTTGTAGTTCTAGTTGTTCTTTCTTTGATCAGTTATTCATTTATTGTTATGTTTATTCACTGACAATTCTTGTAATGATTTTATTAGTAGTCTCAGCCCAATAGGTGATTTTAGCCTACATCAGAAGGCTAACAGGTAAGGTTATTGTACATTATTAGGACAGCGGGTAAAGTTAGCTCGCTTCAGAAGGGTAATGGGTAATGTCAGCGTACTTTATTAGGATAGTAGGTAAAGTTAGCTCACTTCAGAAGGCTAATGGGTAATGTTAACGTACTTTAGAAGGATAGCGGGTAAAGTTGGCTCACTTCAGAAGGCTAATGGGTAATGTTAGCGTACTTTAGAAGGACAGCGGGTAAGGTTAGCTCACTTCAGAAGGCTAATGGGTAATGATAGCATACTTTAGAAGGACAGCGTGTAAATTTAGCTCACTTCAGAAGGCTAATGAGTAACGAGTGTCCACTTAAAAACACTGTCAATTTTGTTTAAATAATAGCAAATATGCATATGTTGATTAATGACCCCAACAGCTATCAAGCTACAGCAGCAGTGAGCAATTCCAGCATCAGCCTACAACAATAGCAAAGTTAACAAGAGCTTTGTAGTAAAAACTGTCAGTAAAAGCACAACAAAATCAATGTTAGCCTGCAGCAAAGCACTGGAACACAAAACGCAATCACGTCACATTATCCACATAACGAAAATGAAATGCTTATCACAAGAGAAGATGAGGAAGCACGAATCCCCATCCACCAAGAAAATCAAAACCATTAAAGAAAAACAAAATCAGAACTGGCAACGGCATAGTGCATTCAATCTAAATCCTACGCACTGTAGCTTTAACCAGTTCCTTTAACTAAATTTGGATCCACTAAAACATTGGGTCTAAATATGACCTCAGCCTGTGGCCTTGAACTTGGGCCACTTCTTCTTAAAATCAAACTCCTTCATCCTTCACTGGTCATCAACTCGTCCACCAAGTTTTGTCCAGATCGCATCAAAACTCTGTGAGAGATGATGCTCACACATGGACACAACCAGGACTAACAACAACAACCCTGATAGTGTTATATGATTTGACAATCTGGTAACAGAATTATGTGCAGATTTGTGGATTTAGAAATAAAAGTAGGCAATGTGGAATAACAAAGAATGAAAATTACAAACCCCAGCTTTACAATACTGGCATCATCTCCCTCTTTTCCATGAGAAGTGGCCACACCTGGTGGTCCGGCGGGCACAGATTTACCCAGAAAGGTGAGAGTGTGAGACAAATGTTGTCTCAGTATGGATTACTCTTCACTCCCAAGCTGACTTCACACTTTTCCTGGATCTACAGAAGGGAGGGAGCTGTCTGTGCCGCATCAAACCTGGAGACAAAAGTGGCACTTGTGTGCGGTGGAGCCATGACACCAGACACGACGGCAAAAAAGGTGAAGACGTGTGAATACGTGAGCCATCAGAGGCGGAGCTCTGGCTCGGGGCCTTCTGCTAATTGGTCAGGTCAGATATCTCACGGTCGGCTGGGCATCGTCCCATCGCTCCACACGGGCTGCCAGGAGCACATCTTTCCAGATGCCACGGCACATAACGCCAAAGCTCCTACAGTGCACTGTCCCCCAAAATAAGTTCACACCATCCTCACCATACCTCTATGAGGGATGTCCAGACCTTCTGACATATGGCTCTGCTCTGCTAATTGCTCCTCAGGCCTGCTCCTACTCTGTGATTTGGCCAAGAACGGCTGAAGAGGTTTATATTAGGGCTTAAACCTAAAAAGACAAATGGGCGTTAGCATAAAATATGCCAGGAACATGATGGTGGAGCGTTTAGAGAGTACGTAATAATGCTGCTTGTTTCCCTGCATGCTTGGCAGGAGGTCCCACACTAAATTGTTCAGAAATAATGTGAGCTGCTGCATTTTAGGCTGTACACTGTTTATTGTGAGAGTTTGGGTGAAAGCTGATGGGATAGGTGTGTGTGTGTGTGTGTATACACACAATGAGACCATATGTTGTCCCCAGCTTGTTGTTGCCACGCCAATGGGCCTCGAAATTTTAACACATTTTGACAATGTGTCAGTAGAGTTCTGCCCCTTCTTGGTGTGTGTGTGTGTGTGTGTGCGTGTGTGTGTGTGTGTGTGTGTGTGTGTGTATACACTGTGCAATAATGTGCTCACATTCCAACTCCCTCTGCCACCACCTCCTCCTCCTACAGTCACCTTGGACTCTGAGCGCCCTGTGCCAACTTTACCCAACATACTGTGGATGTTGAAACTCTACTCACCACTGGGCTTTAACACATATTCTTTATGCCATTAAATGATAATAATAATAATAAAGGCACTACTATATAAAAATTCCTGAAATTATTCCCTTAAACTCAAACTGAAAAGTAATGTACAAGATAGAACATGATATAAATTAAATAAAAAAATTGTATCAAAATACGAAAGACAAAATAATAGGTTGCACAAGTCCCTGATTCCCACTCTGGGGTTTGATACCCCAACGGGGTCCCCAGAGATCACTAATTACTAGGGTGCCACTCAATATCATGGCCAAAAAAAATTTTCAACTTTTTCCAGGTCCCACCCCCAATTCTTTTTCCTTTTATGAAGCATGTTTTCATTCAAAAAGCACTTAAGTTCTGAAGTAACTGTTAGCAGTTCTCATGTTTATGTTAAAACAACTAGTTACCATATACACATTTTTCCAAAAATTACAAAACTTTGATGCTGTTTAGCTACCAGTAAATATTATTATAATACATCCAAATTTTGTCACATTATAAACAAATCTGGGGGGTGGGACAATAAAATTTAGAAACTTTATTTTTGAGTGGCACCATACTAATTACTCACTTATTGGCTAATCAACAGAGGTGGGATGAAGTCACTGTCAAGTCATTCTCAAGTCATCAATCTCTAAGTCCCAAGTCAACTTGCAAACATTTGGTGGTTATTATGACTTGAGACTTGTTGATTCGTGACTTGATGGAGACTTTGTCCCACCTCTGCTAATCAATACACTGAAAAAGAGAATAGTATGTTGAACCAACTCAAATTGTTTCAGTTGGTAACATTTAAATGAATTAAGTTGTTTGAACTTAAGATGGTCAGTTAGATCAACTCTAACTGACCAGTTGGTCAGTTAGAGTTGAGTTTCCAGATGCCACAAATTATTGTTGAATTATTGTCAACCAATAATGTGCATCACTTCTTACCAAAATTGGAGCAACTTTAACTTTTGACCCCTGTCCAAACTGAAACTGAGCTTTGTCACCATTTTTTTGCTGTTTTATCCCATAACAATGTAGAATTTAGTCATAGTTAGTCTAAACTATGATCAGATGATGATTAGACAAATATTGCGGTATATTTCTCAATATGATTGGAGCATGTTTAAATTTCAACCTTAGTGTAATCCTTCATTGACCCTTGGCTATAACTTCCACGCCGGGATGCCTAACATACATTTTTGTGTAGGTCATGGTACACTGAGGCTGGATTCTAAGTGTTGTTTAGTCCACTTAAGTGGTACTGAAAACCCACTTGGCCCATTTGTCCTATTCCCATGGACATCAAAGTTGAGATTTTTTTTTTTCTTCCATTAATTTAAATAAATGAATAAATTATCAACTTAGAAATCACATCTCAAGTACTTTATACTGCATGGTACATGATGATACAAAGTTGCCAGTGATCATTCAAAAAATTTAAATCACTCCAAAAATCTGATTAACAAAACCCAATGTTTTTACAAATTCCAACCAACAAAACAAGCAAGTGATAATCACTTCTATAGGATATATAGTTGCTTTTTGATTGATATGTTGTTCCGAGATGACAGTGGACTAACCCACCCACTCCTGTACAATGTTGTGCAAGACCTACACCACTACCAGTGCAGGAAATTATGTAGTCTTATTAAAAAAAGCAGTTAAACTTCAAAGTGGCCACACATTTTATATACTGTACATTTTTTAAAATAAATATTAGAAAGTTAATAGTTCAACATTTGTATGAATGTTAAGCTCACTTACTATCAGGGGTACACTGAGCTGATATTTGATGTCATATCAGTCCAATATTGGTCAAAAACATTGCATTGGATCATTTGGAAATTAAAATAAAATCTCATTGGATCTGCATCTTCTATTGCACATGTGAGTGATGTTGTGGCTTATTTATGTTGTCCTTTAGAATATTTGTTTCACAGTTGGGTTGGTTCTATTTGATGGCTGTTATCAAAGTACAGCCAGACGAATGAACACATTAGTTGTTTTAAGACAGGTAAAATATTAGTATCAGAATCAACAGATGCTGAAGGTTTCAGTGCTTGGTATCACACTGGCTATGAAAAAGATGTATTGTAACATACATATGGTTAAAACTACATACAGTATTATTCAAAAATCTTAGGCACCCTTATGTTTTTGTGTATATGTGTTGATGTTTCATCTTCGTTGGTATATGTCACCGAAGTACAAATTTGAAATCTCCAAATGTGAAACAGAAATTAAAAAAAGAAAAAGAAATCTGATGTGGAGAATTGTGTCTGTTTTATTAAAGAAGGTAATAAATTAAAGTGACCTTTTCAGCTTAATAAAAATTAGGTTTACAGCTCAGTGCATGATTTTCCAAACACAAACATGAGATAGTAATAAATAATCAATCAATTGATCGACATGTTTCTGTGGAAATGAAGGGCTCCTTCACCATCAAGAATTTCGATTTACAGGTAAATTGCAGTCACATGGGAACCTTTTGCAATTTTGGCAAATGCTTTGATATTTCAAAGTTATTCTTCATTGTTATGACAATTTTTAAGGACTCCTGAAATGTTGTGTTAGATGTAAACAAATGGAACTAAATCCATGATGTTCCAACATGGCAATAAATTGAGATTTACAAACATTCTAAGAAAAACAGGAAGAAAATCTGTAATTTTTAAGAAAGTAATGTTTTAAAACTCAGCCAATAACAACCCAATGTCATGGCAGTTCGTGATGGCATTACGAAAAAAAGTAAATTAATTTATAGGTTCGTGAAATCATCACGAAAATGGGACGCTTTTCATGAAGGGGGCATGAATCAATTTCGTGAGGAGGGCACGAAACAAAGCAGACTGGAAAAATTCAATACGATTTTTTTTTTTAAAGTGTTTTTAGTGGGAACACTTTTGGGAAATAACTTGCCAATAAAAAGTAAGATAACGTTGTAACACATGTGCCTTGATGATGACACTCACTCGGTGTAATCCCTCTTGCAGTAAAGTTTGCGGTCCCGCAGAAAGCACGTGCTCCTGAGCGCGTCCCCGCACGCCGCGCACCGCACGCACTCCTCGTGCCAGAGACCGTCGGTGACTCTGAGCAGGAACCTGTCGGTGATCGCACGCTGACACCCGCAACAGACAGCGCGACCTGTAGACGGATCACATCAAAGCGGATTCACACGCACGCAGTGTCTATACGTCACAATCATCATTTACGTTCCTGTCATTTTTTTTGTGTAAAGACTCAAATGTGACTCACCTAACGACATCGCCGCTCCGTCCACCATCACGGTTACAGGAGAAACATTCAGGTTGGAGGACAAAAAACAAACAAACAAACAAAAAAGATTAAAATCCACGAAGACAGAACGTGAGGATTTCCACTCTGCGTGGACACAGAGCAGAAAGAGAGAGAGCGTGAAAAGTTGGTCCTGCAGAAGGAGCAGCTGACCACCTCCACAGTGCTGCTCTGTACACGGGCTGTCAATTATCCAATTAGAGAGAGAGAGAGAGAGAGAGAGAGAGAGAGAGAGAGGAGAGAGAGAGAGAGAGAGAGAGAGAGAGAGAGAGAGAGAGAGAGAGAGAGAGAGAGAGAGGAGAGAGAGAGAGAGAGAGAGAGAGAGAGAGAGAGAGAGAGAGATGTGATCACACCTGTCTGCACTGAAAAAGGGGAAAGTTGGACCAACTTTAAAAAAAGTTTTTACCTCAAGGCATATTTATAATTTCATTGAAAACTTTACTTTACTTTACTCGTACTTGGAGAGTAACAAATTTAGGTGCAAAAATGACTGTTTTTTAAAAGGATGGTCCAAGTTACAAGATTTATCTATCTACACTCAAAAAAATGACTCATTGGATGAACTCAATTAAATTACACTCTAAGAAATAAAACGTTTAATTTAACTGATAGTTAAGGTAACTTTTTCCACATAACATTGTCAATTAAGTGCAAAACAAAATTGTAGTTGAAATTAATTAAATCAAATAAAACATTATTACTTAATTCCCTAAAAGTAACAATTGCAAGTATACTGAAAATAATAGTATTAATTACATTTAAAACCCACGTGTTTCAGTTCTTAGAGTGTATGTGCAGGATTTCCATCTTAATAAATATATGTAGCCCCAACTCAATAAAAGCACATCAAGATCATTTAATTGAATTTAGTTGGGACTACATATATTTATTAGATGGAAATCCCATCCAATGAGTCTGTTTTGGATTAACTCAATTCAATTATGGGCAGGATTTCCATCTAATAAATATATGTAGCCCCAACTCAATAAAAGCACATCACAATCATTTAATTTAATTTAGTTGGGACGACATACACTTATATTTATTAGACGGAAATCCAATCCAGTGAGTCAGATCTATCTATCTATCTATCTATCTACACTCAACAAAAATATAATACACTTTTGGTTTTGCTCCCATTTTGTACGAGATGAACTCAAAGATCTAAAACTTTTTCCACATACACAATATCACCATTTCGTTCACAAACCAGTCTAAATCTGTGATAGCGAGCACCTCTCCTTTGCTGAGATAATCCATCCCACCTCACAGGTGTGCCATATCAAGATGCTGATTAGACACCATGATTAGTGCACAGGTGTGCCTTAGACTGCCCACAATAAAAGGCCACTCTGAAAGGTGCAGTTTTGTTTTATTGGGGGGGATACCAGTCAGTATCTGGTGTGACCACCATTTGCCTCATGCAGTGCAACACATCTCCTTCGCATAGAGTTGATCAGGTTGTCAATTGTGGCCTGTGGAATGTTGGTCCACTCCTCTTCAATGGCTGTGCGAAGTTGCTGGATATTGGCAGGAACTGGTACACGCTGTCGTATACGTCGGTCCAGAGCATCCCAAACATGCTCAATGGGTGACATGTCCGGTGAGTATGCCGGCCATGCAAGAACTGGGACATTTTCAGCTTCCAAGAATTGTGTACAGATCCTTGCAACATGGGGCCGTGCATTATCCTGCTGCAACATGAGGTGATGTTCTTGAATGTATGGCACAACAATGGGCCTCAGGATCTCGTCACGGTATCTCTGTGCATTCAAAATGCCATCAATAAAATGCACCTGTGTTCTTCATCCATAACAGACGCCTGCCCATACCATAACCCCACCGCCACCATGGGCCACTCGATCCACAACATTGACATCAGAAAACCGCTCACCCACACGACGCCACACACGCTGTCTGCCATCTGCTCTGGACATTGTGAACCGGGATTCATCTGTGAAGAGAACACCTCTCCAACGTGCCAAACGCCAGCGAATGTGAGCATTTGCCCACTCAAGTCGGTTACGACGATGAACTGGAGTCAGGTCAAGACCCCGATGAGGACGACGAGCATGCAGATGAGCTTCCCTGAGACGGTTTCTGACAGTTTGTGCAGAAATTCTTTGGTTATGCAAACCGATTGTTTCAGCAGCTGTCCGAGTGGCTGGTCTCAGACGATCTTGGAGGTGAACATGCTGGATGTGGAGGTCCTGGGCTGGTGTGGTTACACGTGGTCTGCGGTTGTGAGGCTGGTTGGATGTACTGCCAAATTCTCTGAAATGCCTTTGGAGACGGCTTATGGTAGAGAAATGAACATTCAATACACGAGCAACAGCTCTGGTTGACATTACTGCTGTCAGCATGCCAATTGCACGCTCCCTCAAATCTTGCGACATCTGTGGCATTGTGCTGTGTGATAAAACTGCACCTTTCAGAGTGGCCTTTTATTGTGGGCAGTCTAAGGCACACCTGTGCACTAATCATGGTGTCTAATCAGCATCTTGGTATGGCACACCTGTGAGGTGGGATGGATTATCTCAGCAAAGGAGACGTGCTCACTATCACAGATTTAGACTGGTTTGTGAACAATATTTGAGGAAAATGGTGATATTGTGTATGTGGAAAAAGTTTTAGATCTTTGAGTTCATCTCATACAAAATGGGAGCAAAACCAAAAGTGTTGCGTTTATATTTTTGTTGAGTGTATCTATCTATCTCACTCAGCATTATTGTCATTTTATGTGTTTAGAGCATACGTTAAGTGCATAATTTAAAATAGTTTGAGAAATGAATGCAAAGCAACTAATTTTGCATAATCAGAATTTTTAAATGTCCAACTTTGGACATTTTATTGTTCAAATAAAATTGAACACATTTTTCGTGAAAATAAATTTCCTTGAAAATAAATTAGAATTAGAGAATTTATTTGGACAAATAAAATTGAATGGATATTGAATAACAATGAAACAAAAAAGTTAGGTAGTTCCCAAAAACTGAGCGAACGTAGAAGCTGATGAGGGAAGCCAACAATGACAACTGTGAAGGTGTTTATATAAGCTTCTTTGGTTGTGATTTTAGAATAGTTCAACTTCTGCCTGTTTTAGATACACTGTGTCAGGGTGGAACAGGACAGCAGTGGAAACAAACAAACAAAAAACAAACAAAGCCCCCTCTAATCTAACTAAACTCAGTTCTCCCACGTGTCTTCTGGGAAATTTGAGCTGACAATTTTCAACATCTTATATTTCAGAAAATCCTTCTGTGAGTGAGTCCCCCACATAATCATAACTATATTTATTTAACAGCTGTGGTTTTCAAATTAAGCATTTGCTGACTGAATGAGTAAAGAACAAAAGAATTTTAAAAATACGTTTAAAATGTTGCAAATTCAATGTTCTGATCAGTAGTTTATTTTTCTCTTTTCAGTGTGTTTGAATGTACTAGTTATAAATTTTAGTTATTGTTTCAAAAGCATTGGTTATTCAAAAGCAGGCTGCAGTTCTCTGCATGTCACATCTGTAGTTTTGTATCTTTACTGTTCCATACTGGTTTAGAGCATCACAGAGTCCTGCACAGTGTTTTTTCGTGCCCCCGTTGCGAAAATACAGCATTTTTCGTAATGGGAGCACGCACCCATTAATTTACATTTTGTGATTCCATCACGAAATGGTGTGAGACTGGGTTGTTTTCTACAGTGTAGATTAGAAGCAGCACAGAGGCAGTGTGTAGAGGCGGATGTCCTCTGCTGCATCAGCGGCATCTAGTGGCCACAAGTGGAAGAAAATATTTATTTATTTTTAAGATAATCCTTTATTAGTCCCACGCCGTGGAAATTCAACAGTTAAGTAACCAAATGAAAGTCTAGTATATGATTATTGTGGAGATACTGACTGACATTTTTTTTAAATATTAATTTAAGAACATGTCATTAAGTCACCTGTTTGTGACACTTAACTCTGTTAGCCATTTATACCACCTATCCCTGTTAATAAATAATATTAAAATACACCATGCAGTTGCATTAAAATATTTAAGTTTAAATGAGATGTGCAACCGGCTTATCCTTAAATATGAAGGACAAAGACCCCCTGCATGTTGATTTGGCACACGTTTTACACCGGATGCCCTTCTTGATGCAACTCCACATTACAACAGGGCCATAGCCATGATACACTCACAGAAATATTTAACCCTAACCTTTAAGATTTATCTAATTTTATTACATGACAAATTCCCATTTACTTTTTTAGATAATTTTAATACAAACCTACCAAATAAACCTTACATGATGCATATTCATTACTGTAATAAATCCTATTTGTTTAAAATACATAAAGTATATTGTTTGAATTGCATAATAATTATGTTACCTATACAAGATAAATGGCATAGGTAACATAATTACTATGCAATTCAAACAATATACTTTATTTTAAATAAATACTGTCTTATAAGTGCAAATAAATGTGTACAAAAACTTTTTTACACAACAAATGTATGCAAAATAACTTTTATACAATGAACATGTGCAATAATTTTTCTTATGTCAGATTTGTCTCTATGTTTTTAGCACTTCAATTTGTATATAGTGTCCTTCTTTGATAAATGCATGTCTTGTTTAGTTAATATTTGTGATTTTATTTATTTTTTGCACCAAGGAGGAGGACTATGCCCCAAATTTGTTGTGCTAATGTGCACTGTACGACTGTGCAATGACAGTAAAGACTCTTGATTCATGGAGAATGGACAACTGTGGCCTTTAGTCCATGGGCCAAGGAGGTTTTCAGCACCACTCTTAAGGTGACAAAACGACACTTAGAATCCAGCCTCAGTGTCCCATGGCCTACACAAAAAATGTATGATAACCATCACAGGGTGGTAGCTATAGCCAGGTAGGGGTCAATGATGAATTACACAAAGGTCAAAATGTAAAAATGCTCCAATCATGTTAAAACTATTATGTGTCTGATCATAAAGATTCCAAAAAGGTATACTTTGGACTATCTATGACTGAATGTTCTGAAGTTATGGGGTAGAAACAATACAAATGGTGACAAAGGTCAGTTTCACTTTGTACAGGGGTCAAAAATTAAAGTTGCTCCAATTTCAGAAAAAAAAATGTAAATTATTGTTTGGGATAATAGGCTTCTAATAAGGAATAGTTTGCACCATGTGTCATGCATAGTTATCATGTTACAGGGTAACATATGTCACAAGTCATAGAATCCAATGGATGTCAACCTTGTTTGACCTTTACTTTGGAGACCAGACATTTAACACAGTCAAAACTATTTCTTTTATTAATCCTTTTATTTTGACCTCTGTGTGATTCTTCATTAACCCCTACCTGGCTGCAGCTACCACCCCGGGATGGTTATCATACATTTTTTGTGTAGGCTATGGTACACTGAAGTCAAAGGTCAAAAATGATGACTGGCTCCTAGACTACTTGAACCGCAAACCTTCTGTACTGGAAACAACTTAACTGCTTGGCCACCACCACTTAAAAAAAGAAAAAAAGAAAAGAAAAAAGGACAGTACACTACATAATAAACCTGTCAAATATAACCCGTGTGATGTTCTTTGTTATTAATTCCAACACGATTGACCTATAATATCTACGGAAGTTCAGACTAATGAGAAAACACAATGTTTCACATTAAATAACTTTATTCTGTAAGAATTCTCAAATGTGTTTAAGAAATGAAGCAGAGGCTTCTGTTCCATACAGATCCTCTCTGAATAAAATACAATTAAACTCAAATTGCATTGGGTTGCTTTTTAAACAGACACCTGATATCATCTATTTACAAAGGAATTTGTTAAAAATTCTATTAGAATTCATTTTAACAATGCACTCTATATTCTCTCTCGTGACTCAAACCTCTTCTCAGCACCTTTAAAAAAAAATGATTTTTTTTTTTTACCCTTGGGACAAAATATGCTCTCTTACAAACTGAATCAAGTATTTTTAATCCATCTTCACATTACTGACATTGTAGGAGTATATACAGGGGGAACGGGAGTTGATGTCATGTGATCTGATGTGGCGCCTCCAGCATCTCCATGAGAAAGGTGTCGATGGGCGTGTCCCCGATCAGCTTAAAGAAGAACAGATGCTCCAGACACTTGAGGCCGATGGAGCGCAGGGCGGGCAGGCGGAGCAACAGCTTGGCAAACCTTACAGCATGAAGGAACATAAAGGAACAAATGACAGAAGAACTCAAACTTACGCCATTATCGTTACATTGTTATTTGACTTTTTTAATGTGGCCATACACCACAGGATGATACAGTGTGATACTGCAGTTTCATAAAATTGGAAAAAAATGGAAAAAAATGCAGAATAATCTGCAAGAATGAACTGCAGCAGAATCATCTACCTTCACCTCAAGCAAATTCTTTATGGAAGTACAGCGGTCCTATTGTGGTATCTAGAGATGGGTGAGTGTGTCATTATGTCTGTCCAGTCCAAATGTGCAGACCATCTGTGTGTGTGTGTGTGTGTGTAACACCAAAAAATCTCTCTAATGATATAATATGGTAAATGCAGTACCGGTGTTGCAGACCGAATGGTCCACCCCTAAAAATCAGTCTGCCTTTTGCATCTGCGGATGCGTCATTCCGGACCACAGCAGTACATCAGAGATGGAGTCTCTTCACCCAAAGTGATCAAATTGATTAATGGGACGATTAACCATCAGATGACAAGGTAAAACCTCTTAAATCATTCTAAAGTAAGTTTTAAGCAGAAACGAGGCCGTTTTATGCAGAAACATGGCAAAATTCCATGATGCTTTGAAATGTGGGACGCGCAGTGAAAGCATCAGCTAGCAGCTCGTTTAGCTGCGGTGCTCTGATCACTTCCCGCTGCCTTTTATGATGAAATAATGCTGAATTTATGTGGAAATGATTGTTGTACAAAAGCTTCAGATATCTGTCACTGAGGTAGACGATGACTGGAGTGCAGTTTGAAGCAGAAATGAGGTGTTAATCCGTGAACCGCGGCTAATGACGCATGCGCAGTGAAGGCATGGCGGATCGATTTTTAGCAGGGACCAGAGGTGGGACGAAGTCACTGTGAAGTCATTCTCAAGTCATCAATCTGCAAGTCCCAAGTCAAGTCAGCTTGCAAACAATTGGTGGTCATTATGACTTGAGACTTGACTTGGGACTTGCTGATTCATGACTTGAGAGTGACTTTGTCTCACCTCTGGCAGGGACCATTCGGTCGGCAACACCGGCTTTATAAGGAGTGCTCATTCATGTTGCTCCTTTACTTTACTTTTGTGACCACAGTTGAAAGTGTTGATTTTGTCAAACAAATCAACTGCACATTTTGGTTTGTTTAATTATTATTAACACCTGTAAGTTGTGCTTGTCAAGAGAAATTGCTGTCCTTCCGTCTGTCCGTATGGCAAAACCTTCCATGTCCTAAAACTCAAGAACTGAAAAAAAACCAACCTTCTCAAAAATCACAATTTTTTATATGTTAAAACTGGGAGGTCAAAGCTTCGTCTGCCAAAAAACAAACAAAAAAACAAACAAAAAACAAAAACAATCATGCATTTCTATGATGGCGTTTTAGGGCCGTATTGAATTTTTTGTTTTTGTTCTTTTTTTAAGACTTCGAAAATAAAGTAATAATATTACAAGAACAAAGTCGTAATTTTATGACAAAAAAACTTGTAATATTACAAGAATAGAGTCGTAATATTACGAGAATAAAATAATAATATTCCAAGAATAAACTTATAATATTATGAGAATAAATTTGTAATTTTACAAGGATAAATGTGTACTGTAAAACTGGTATTGCAGACCAAACAGTCCACCCTTAAAAATTGGTCCACCCTGCCTCCACTGCACATGCGTCATTTTGGAGCATCATCAGCACGTCTAAGACAGAGTCTCTTCACCCAAACCTCTTAAATCATTCTAAAGTAAATTTAAGCAGAAATTAGGCTGTTTTAAGCAGAAACGAGGCGATATTCTGTGATGAATGACAGACGCACAATGAACGTATCAGCTAGCAGCTTGTGTAGCCGTGGCGCTCTGATCGCTTCCTCCATCTTTTATGATGAAATAATGCTGAATTTATGTGGAAATGATTGTTGTACAAAAGCTTCAGATATCTGTCCCTGAGATAGATGATGACTGGAGTGCAGTCTGAAGCAGAAATGAGGTGATAATCCGTGAACCGCGGCTAATGACGCATGCGCAGTCATGGCGGACCGATTTTTAGCAGGGACCATTCGGTCGGCGACACCGGCTTTATAAGGAGTGCTCATTCATGTTGCTCCTTTACTTTACTTTTGTGATGACAGTTGAAAGTGTTGATTTTGTCAAACAAATCATGTGCAGATTTTGGTTTGTTTAATTATTATTAACAACTGTAAGTTGTGCTTGTCAAGAGAAATTGCTGTCCTTCTATCTGTCCGTACAGCAAAACCTTTCATGTCCTAAAACTCAAAAACCGTTTAAAAAAAAAAAAAAAAACCTTCTCAAAAATCACTTTTTTTTTTTTTTTTTTTTAATACGTTAAAACTGGGAGGTCAAAGCTTCGCCTGGCAAAAAACCCCCAAAAACAATCATGCATTTCTATGGCGTTTTAGGGCCACATTGAATTTTTTCTTATTGTTCTTTTTTAAGACTTTGAAAATAAAGTAATAATATTCTGAGAATAATGTTGTTATTTTATGAGGAAAAACCTCGTAATTTTATGAGAAAACAACTTGGAACATTACAAGAATAAAGTCACAATATTACGAGAATAAAACTGTAATTTTATGAGAAAAAACCCCTCATAATATTACAAAAATAGACTCAATATTACGAGAATAAAGTTGCAATTTTATGAGAAAAAAAACTTGTAATATTATGAGAATAGAACAATAATATTCCGAGAATAAACTTGTAATATTATGAGAATAAATTTGTAATTTTACGAGAATAAAGACGTAATTTTATCTCAAAATGAGATCTATGGAGCGCTTTGTTAAGTTGTACTTCAGTGTAGGTTTTAGAAATAAGGAAATACTTCATCTTTTGGCCCATCTGAACCACATTATCATTAGTATCAGAACTTTGAAAAGAACATGCAAGAAAATGTGTCTATTTCGGAGGAAGAACCACACAGACTTGGAGGAAATGGCCTCTTTATGGAGGAGGATGAGGAGGCTGGAACTGGCAGTCTGCAGGGTTATCCCTTCTTGTATAAATACAACTTCTCATAATATTTTTCTCATGAAATTGCAGCTTTATTCTCATAATATTACAACTTTATTCGCGTAATATTATGACTTTATTCTTGTAAAATTAGGAGTTTTTTCTCATAAAATTACAACTTTATTCTCATAATATAATGACTTTATTCTCGTAATATTATGAGTTTTTTCTCATAAAATTACAACTTGATTCTCATAATGCCTTTATTCTTGAAGTCCTAAAAAAAACAAACAAACAAAAAAAACAATGTGCCCCAAAACGCTGCCATGCATTTCTGACATTTACCAATTTTTATTTATTTATTTATTTAATTTTACAGAATTTTGGGCTTAAAGTTGGAAATGTCACAAGCCCTGAAATGCTCATATCTCCCACTAGATGGCGAAAAAGGCTGCCCAAATGTGCAATAAGCTCAAGCGTTTAAGTTATCTTTAGATGAAAATAAGATGGGCTGCCAAAAATCAACTTACAAGTGTTTCTCCTGCCTTTATGGCCAATTTATTAGTTGAAATGTGAAGGCTCATAACATAAAATATTGATTTAATTTGCCTTTTGTGTAGTAAATCGAGGAATATTTATATTTAGACACCTTTCATTATTTATGAACGCATATTTGCTTAAATGATTTTGTGTGTCTGTGTGTAACAGGGTGGTGTATAATTCAGACATTTTGAATTGTAACTCTGCATCCTACTACATCAGTTAAAAAGTCAACTGAAATTCAAGAACTGAAATTAAAGTGGCATTTTCTATTCAATTCTGAATTTTGCACAGCCCTGGTGTGTAAATAAGATAACCAAACTATTCACCAAAACATAGCCCAAAAGACACATTCAAGAAAATATCTCCGCTAACTACACTGAACAAAAATAGAAACACAATTTTTTCCCATTTTTCTCAAAGATCTCTAACATTTTCTATATATACAAAAGACCTATTCTCGCAAATATTCTTCACAAATCTGTGTTCGTGAGCACTTCTCCGTTGCCGAGATAATCCATCCCACCTCACAGGTGTGACATATCAAGATGCTGATTAGACAGCATGATTATTGCACAGGTGTGCCTCAGGATGGCCACATAACAATAATGTTTTAGATATTTGAGCTCAGCAACAGGAAAATGGGAAAAAAACATGTTGTTTTTACATTTTTGTTCAGTGTATGTGGCTACAGATTTCACTAAAAGCACATATCGATAATATTTGGGATTAATTGGTACAAATGAGGGCAGCACGGTGGCTTACTTTTTAGAAATGTTGCTCGTAGCAAGACAGTCAATGGGATGATTTCCCACCTGTGGCCCTTCTGTGTGGAGTTTGCATGTTCTCCCCCGTGTTTGTGTGGGTTCGCTCCAGGTGCTCTGGCTTCCTCCCACATCCAAAAGACATGCAGGTTAGGTGAACTGGAACCTTTAAATTGTCCATAGGTGTGTGTGTGAATGTTTGTTTGTCTCCATGTGGCTCTGTGACAGACTGGCGTCCTGTTTTTTTCTAATCTCTTCTATAGTGCTGTAACAAATCTGAATTTCCAATCACACATCATCAAAAAATACATGCTTAAAAATTTGATACATTTACAGCCTGATTTAATGGAATATCTTGGTAGTTGTACTGTTACCTAAGAAATGGACCACAGTACTTTTCAAAGCTGCATTTTACATTAAGTGTTTTAGAAATGACAAAGTAATCCATTGTAGCCAGTCTGTTGACAATATCACCACAAATAAACCTTTAAATTAAATGCATGATTAACAATTTAAATACTGTCATTTTGTCACTGTTATAGCCAACCAAAGGATGAAGGAAGCAGTGGTTGCTGATCCTTTCCTATTCGATGATGAATAGTGTGACGTAGCGCATCACGTGATTTTCAACTTCGGGGTCCAAACAACAAAAACAAAAAAATGCGCGCTTTATCAGCTGTTTCTGGTCATTGGCCGTCTGCATCAGCTGACCTTTTTTGGAGCTATGACCTCACAGGCAGAGTTCCTGGAGGTGTGACAGAGTCAAAATGTCGGAAAGATCACCGGAGCTGTCGTTTTATAGATTCACAGGCCAGAAACAGAAGTGGCTACAACTGATCAGGTAAGCCCGTACCCTGGCCTTTTGTTTTGATTGCTGACACTGTAGCGGCTGTACCGACCATTATGAAATGAATCTCATCAATTTACATAACCATAAGTGTTCTGTCTGGATCCGGTAACGTGATGTGTTACGTCAGAGCTTAACAGTCCCATAATCCATTACCTACCTGCCTGGCTGATCTGGGTATTTCTGTTTTGTGTATGACTCCAAGGAAGCATAAACCTTTTCCCTCAGCCCCTCCACCTCTGGTGGGTTTGACAAACCTTTTGCATCTGAAAATGATCACAAAATTAGAGTTATCCTGTCCTGAGTGACATTACAACCCCTTCCAGTAAGTGAATTCCACAAACGCAAAGTGTGTTTTGCTTCCGACTGATCACCTCAGAAAGTTAAGTGTATCACTTTAAGATATGCACAACTCACCAGTGACGCCACCTGCTGTGACGACTGTAATGAAAACCTGTAGACTTGACATTTAAAGGGCTCACATCTTTTCAGGAAGTTAATGTAGTTTGGTCAGAAGTTCCCACACAATTCAAATTGATTCAAGTCAACCATTCAAAGTGCTTTACAATTTAAAAGACATTAACACGCAAGAAATAAAACAAATTAACACACAAAATTCTAGGAAAAGTAAACAACAAGTACATAAAGATTCAAATTCACAACTTTAGTCCACCTGGGGTAAATTCAGTTGATTGGACATGATCTGGAAAGACACACACCTGTCTAGATATAAGATCTCACAGTTGACAGTGCATGTGGTTTGTGACAGTGCACAAACCAAGCATGAAGTCAAAGGAATTGTCTGTAGACCTCTGAGACAAGATTGTCTCAAGGCACAATCTGGGAAGGGGTACAGAAATCCAATGAGCACAGTGGCCTCCATCATCGTAAATGGAAGAAGTCCGGATCCACCAGGGCTCTTCCTAGATTTGACGCCTGTCTAAACTGAGGTGATCGGGGGAGGAAGGGCCTTAGTCAGGGAGGTGACCAAGAACCTGATGGTCACTCTGTCAGAGCTCCAGCATTCCTCTGTGGAGAGAGGAGAACCTTCCAGAAGGACAACCATCTCTGCAGCAATCCACCAATCAGGCCTGTATGGTAGAGTAGCCAGACAGAAGCCACTCCTTAGTAAAAGGCACCATGGCAGCCTGTCTGGAGTTTGACAAAGACACCTTAAGGACTCTCAGACCATGAGAAACAAAATTCTTTGGTCTGATGAGACAAAGATTGAACTCTTTGGTGTGAATGCCAGGTGTCATGTTTGAGAGAACCAGGCACCATCCCTACAGTGAAGCATGGTGGTGGCAGCATCATGCTGTGGGGATGTTTCTCAGCGACAGAAACTGGGAGAGTAGTCAGGATTGATGGAAAGATGAATGCAGCAACGTACAGAGACATCCTGGATGAAAACCTGCTCCAGAGCACTGTTGACCTCAGACTGGGGGACAGTTCATCTTTCAGCAGGACAATGACCCTAAACACAGAGCCAAGATATCAAAGGAGTGGCTTCAGGACAACTCTGTGAATGTCCTTGAGTGGCCCAGCCAGAGGCCTGACCTGAATCTGAATGAATATCTCTGGAGAGATCTAAAAATGGCTGTGCACCAACGCTCCCTCCATCCAACCTGATGGAGATTGAAAGATGCTGCAAAGAGGAATGGGGAAACTGCCCAAAGATAGGTGCACCAAGCTGTGGCATCATATTCAAGAAGACTTGAGGCTGCAACTGCTGCCAAAAGTGCATCAAACAAAGTATTGAGCAAATGGTGTGAATACTTATGTACACGCAATTTCTTTGTTAAAATAATTTTTAATAAATTTGAAAAAAATCGAAATAAAACTTTTTTTCATGTTTTATGGGGTGTTGTGAGTAGAATTCTGAGGAAAAATTTTTTTTAAACAAAATGTG
The DNA here is from genome assembly GCF_902500255.1 of Thalassophryne amazonica. Classification (NCBI taxonomy): domain Eukaryota; kingdom Metazoa; phylum Chordata; class Actinopteri; order Batrachoidiformes; family Batrachoididae; genus Thalassophryne; species Thalassophryne amazonica. Next base: position 29,218,035 of record NC_047112.1, on the reverse strand, counting down.
GAATAAGTGAAGTGCTGTGAATACTTTCTGGACATGCTGTATGTTACTGTTCAAATTGCAATGTGTAGATGGACACGCCTCAAATGTACTCAACCTATGCACTTTATTTAGACTGTGCACCATAGACCATCAAAACAGGACTAAAATGCTTCACCTCAGATCACCTGTCGAATTTTGGCTGGTAAAAGAATCCATAAACTCAGAGTACAATAAGCAGAAACCCTACAACAACAATGTGCCAAGTTCTTCTTCACCCGCAGAATGTGCTCCCTAAAGACTGCAGGACACGGGCCTGCACATAAGGCTCAATAAGTTTCACAAGATAAGGAGGAGCATAACCAGTGTTTTGATTTTATATATTAACAGCAGAAGCTTAATGTCGACAGTGAAGACAACTCAGCATCACGTATATATGATCAATTCCTTCATCCTAGTCAAAACCCGAGCAGATGTGTTTTGGATCACATGGAAATATGACATGAAAGTCATCCATTCTGGAAGATAGAAAAACATGGACGAAACACAGAATTGGTCTAATTAGGACAGATCCAAATATCACCAAGTGAAGCAAAACTAGTAGGTAATGTGTATATATGTATGTATGTATGTATATATATAGGGGGTGGGCGTTTATAAGCTTTGCTTCTGCTCACCCCTTTTTGGTCACACGTCACTGTGGAATTGTCTTGTATATCAGTCTTTGTTATTGACGAATTGTGTGCCAAATAAATAAGTTCAAGTTCAATATGCCAATACTTTAACACAAATGTCATTGAATCATTCATTCTTTGTGACAATCATGTGCTATTTTCATCCTCACTCTGGGCATCAAGAATCAGTCTCAATCCTTGTGCAGTTGTAAATCTTGCTATTCTTGGTCTGGTGGCCACGCCACCCTACAAAATAGTCAAATATAATGATTAGAGTTGGCAAATTACAATACCATCTGAAGCTATAATGTCAATAATCTCATAGATCTTTCTGGGGTTCCATAACTGACCCTGCACAAGTTTGGATTATACTTGCCACACGGATCAGAGATCCTTGCAAAATTCTATGAATAAATGCAGGACAAAGACACTGACAAATTCATGGTAGGAAACTTTATTCCAATCAAAATTAGAAAAATGGTGCACAAAAGTATATGCCCGTGGTCAGAAATGACCCCACTCTGTCGCTTGAGGGTTAATACCTCATCATATTTTTATAATATTTTAAACCATATATTTCTGAATCTTAAGGGTGTGGTCGCTTTGAGTCAAATGTGTTCCCTGCGAGCCGAGTCCAGAGTCCCACTAGAAGTGGCTCCTAGTGGCTATGGATGGTCCGTGTGGATTGCTCCATGTTAACTGTCCTGACAGACCATTTAAGAAGTCTGTGCTCCCGTATTTCTATTAACTGAAATGTTAGTGTTGTTTAATTTTTATATTAGCACTGTTAGCTGTTATTGGTAGCTTGGTGACATTAGGTCTATAACTGTTATTGAGGCAAAATGCCAGTCATGATTTCATAGGCCCACATCAAGCCAACCATTATGAAAACCACCATCCAGTCCATAATAGGCTAATATGCATTAATGAAATATCTAAACCAAAGTAAACCCTTACTCACGGGTAAAACAAACAAACAAAACCTTCAGTTGTTGAAACAGAAAAAACCCACTCACCTGATTGGAATTTATGAATATCATTTTGTTCCATGTTAATGGATCTCAAATTCAAAAGATTAAATTGAGGCTATGCAACCTCGAAAAACAACTAAGTCCAAAATGTAAACAACTGCACGTTAATATTTCTACGTCAACCACGTGCGTAATGTTTACCCTTGGTGACATCATTCAACATCGATCTCTGGCCATAGTAGTCATAGACATTATTATATTTTTTCATGTTTTGACAAAGGTAGCAATAAGCGAAAAGAATGACGTCATGTTTGTGTGCCGATATTTTAATATATGCATGACGTCATGTTCATGCGCCGATCTCTGACTGGACAAGAGTCTACCATGCTGCCTGAAAGGTTCAGGAAAAATAAATTCACTGGCTGGGAGTTAGGCAGAGTCGGGTACTGTCAACATTAACAGCTGCAACAACTGAGCTTCTAAACCGCTTTCAAAAAACACCCATGGATGACATCACAGAGTTTGTCCAGTACACTGTATGTACAGTCTATAGTCCTGAATGGTGACCACCCAGGCAGACAACAGGAACATTACAACCAAACCATTTCCCCTTACTGAAATATGTTTTTAGATGGCCCTACAAAGAAACAAAACCTAAAAGAAAAAAGAACACATCATTTCAATCAAGGCAGACAAAAGCAGAACTACTGATTTTGATGAGAGAATTCAGAAGAAAGTAAAGCACTTTTGCACATAAATTTTAAATAACACTATGTAAAAAGAATGTTTGTTGTTATTGTTAAAAAAGAGAAATGATAAAAGTAATAAAGTAATCAAGTTTGAAATCTGTTGTTTATGTAACTGCATCAGAACTTTAGGTCAAACATTTCTGGATCCATAATTCATTATTTTTTCTTGGAAACAGAGATGCACTTTGAATTATACTTGCAGATTGATTTTTTTTTTTTTTTTTTTTTTTTTTTTGGCACCACCAACAGTATAATCTTCCATCCATCCAGTTTCTGAAACTGCTTATTCCAGTTAAAGGTCACAGAGGAGCTGGAGCTCATCCCAGCAGTCATTGGGTAAAAGACAAATATAGACAAACACATCCACACTCCCACTCACGGTCAACTTAAGGCCCTGTCACACGTAGCATGACTTGATTCACGCACTAGCACGACCTGTGCCATGCTGTAGAATAAAGTCATCTTTAACGGGCACAGACAGGACGCCAGAGGGACGCCGGTGTGTGCTATTGTGCACAGAGAATTTTGAAATGTTCAAAAAATCCTTCATGCATAAATGTCGTGCTACGTGGCGCGATCTGTTCGCCAACACGACGTGCAGCTCGTCAAGTGGAGTAAAGAAGAAGTGAACAGAGTGAGTGTTGACGTCAGCGGATCACATCAGAGCGCAGCTCATCTGAAGAATTATAACAAGAAGTTTAATCTGCTATAAACATACTTTAACAGCTGCACACAAGAAGGAAAGAACACGCAACTGTTTTACCAAGCCATGACAATGTAAACATGACAAATAATTATACACAGCGTTCAGCACAGAATACGTGGCAGGTGGTGGAACAAAGAACAGCGTCCAGCTGGGATCACAGCGGGTGGGATAGTCACAACAACGTGTGTGCTCGTGTGTGAATCAAGTCAATGCTACGTGTCACCTGGCCTTTAGAGTCCAATTCCCCTAATCTGCATGTGTATGTAAGTGGGGGGAAGCAGGGAATTGCAACTGATAGAATGCACCAGAGGTGGGACAAAGTCACTCTCAAGTCATGAATCTGTTGTGTGGGCCGCCCGAAGAGGAGGTACTGCTGGCCAACGCCAGAGGGCGCCCTGCCTGTTCTCGGGTTTCAGGCACCAGAGGGCGGAGTCGCCACAGGAGTCGCCAGGAGCTGACAGCTGTCAGTAATCATCATCATTCACCACCATCCATAAAAGCCTGGGAGAGACATCAGAACTCTGCCGAGTTATCAGCTTACCACGCAGGTAAACCAACTCAGCCGTTTTGTGCCGTACGCACATTAATTGCTACTGATTTTTGCAGTCGTAACCTTTGGTATACTTGCAGCTTGGAGCTGGGTTTGTGGAAGTTGGAAGGAGTTGGCGTTCCCACTCCTCACTTTCCTTATCACTAAGTATACTGTTGGTACTGCACGTTCTCAGTGTTCCTGTTTTCTGGGAGTGGTGGATTTTTTTCCCTCAGGAAGGAACTGTGCTTTTTTGGCTGACTGTTTGCTGGGTGTACACACACCCACCCTTAAACTGTTTGTTTTCCCTGCCAGCAGTACCGGATCTGACAGCTGGAAGCAGAGGCCACCTGGGGACTCAGGACTTGGCAGCTTCGATGTACTGCAGGTCTCCGTTGGCGGTGGAACCTTGTGGGTCCCGGCTCTTCTCTGGATAGGCGTCTCCTACCCTCGGGCCTGCCCACACGTCACCTTTTTGTAACTGTGATTGACTGACTAGAAGCAGTATTTGACCTGTTGTGCACATTTGCAGCAATAAATTGTATTTATTGGCATATCTATTGACCGTTCATTTACGCCCCCTGGTGTGGGTCCGTGCATTACACTTTCCCCACAGGATAACTCGGGCCCACGTCATGGATTCCGAGGGGCACATAGCAATCTGTTGAACAATCAATGGAGACGCAAGGTGCACCAGGCTCAGCAGGAGGCAGGTTGGGTGAGTTGCAGCAACTATTAACCACCCTCACTGCTTGGCTGGATTTGGTGACCGAGCAGAACAGACTCCAGCCGGGTGGCTTATGTCGTTAATTTGCTTCGAGGTGAGGCACGCGCCTGGGCTACGGCGCTTTGGGAACAGAGTTCATGGCTTCTAACGACATACACTGGGTTTGTGAGGGAGTTCAGACAGGTGTTTGATCACCCAAATTGAGGCGAAACTGCTTCAACCGTGCTGCTGTCAATTCGACAGGGGCGTCGGAGCGCCGCTGAGTATGCAGTCGACCTCCGCGTCGTGGCAGCGAGAGCCGGCTGGAATACGGTAGCGCTCCGCGCCGCCTTTGTAAATGGACTGTCTCCGGTCCTTAAGGAGCACCTGGTGGCTAAGGACGAGCCGCGGGAATTAGACGGGCTTATCGACCTCGTTATACGGTTAGACAACCGATTAGAGGAACGTTGACGGGAGCAAGATGAGGGGCGTGGCCGGGCACGAGCCGTCCCTCTTTCTTCCGGGTCCGAAAAGACGCCGCCTTCCCCACGCTCCAAAGCCATAGCGCTCCGCGTGACGACAGCTCCCCCTGCTGACATTGCTATGGAAATGAGCAGGGCCAAAATAAAATCAGAAAATAGACAAAGGAGGCTGGCCCGTGGCGAGTGTTTTCACTGCAGCTCGAAGGAGCACAAGCAGAAAAACTGCCCCAAATGGTCAAAATGTCAACACTCGCCCTTAGAGACTGGGCTAAGTGTGGGCCATAACACACACGCGGGGAGTACACGTAAATCCGCACGAGTCCCAGTCATGATCCTCAGTGGGGATTTAACCCTTCATGCCCCAGCACTTTTCGACACGGGGGCAAGAGGGGGAATCTGCTGGGCAGCAGATGGGCTAAGGAGTAGGGCTCCCTCTAGTGGCCCTTCCTTCACCAGTGAAGATACGGGCACTAGATGGCACCCTTCAATCACACACCAGACACAGCCCTTAACACTGGTTGTGTCTGGGAATCACAGGGAGGAGATTGTGTTTTTTGTAACACCTTCTACCTCCAGGATTATTTTGGGCTATCCATGGATGAGTAAGCACAATCCCCGGATCGATTGGCTGTCTGGGGTTGTGGCTCAATGGAGCGAAACCTGCCACCGGGAGTGTTTAAGATCCTCGGTCCCACCCGGTGCGACTGCTAAAGAGGAGGTTCGAGTCCCTCCCAATCTTACGGCGGTGCCGGCTGAGTACCACGATCTTGCTGACGTTTTCAGCAAAGATCTGGCACTCGCGCTTCCCCTGCATCGACCGTATGATTGTGCCATTAATTTCATCCCGGGTGCTGAGTATCCATCCAGCAGGCTGTACAACCTCTCACGCCCCGAGCGTGAATCAATGGAGACCTACATCCGGGACTCTTTAGCTGCCGGGTTGATCCAGAACTCTTCCTCCCCGTTAGGTGCTGGTTTCTTTTTTGTGGGCAAGAAGGATGGCGGACTCCGTCCATGCATTGATTATAGAGGGCTGAACTGTAACTGTGATTGACTGACTAGAAGCAGTATTTGACCTGTTGTGCACATTTGCAGCAATAAACTGTATTTATTGGCATATCTATTGACCGTTCATTTACGCCCCCTGGTGTGGGTCCGTGCATTACACTTTCCCCAACAGAATCAGCAAGTCCCAAGTCAAGTCGCAAGTCATAATGTCCACCAACTGTTTGCAAGCCGACTTTAGGGCACGTTCATGTAAACAGGACAATCTGATCCACCAATCGGATAGAATTCAATCAGATCAGAAATAAAGTGTCCATGTAAACGTAGCTAATGAAGTTCTATCTAATCAGACTAGACTGTCTGCACCCTGAACAGGTAAACGCTGAGGTCTGCCATCTGGGAGACACACTACAAACACAATACAAAACTTGCAACATTTTCATGTTTTAAGGGATTAAAGCTTTATGAAAATCTTCTAACATGTCTTCTAATAATGCTTCAGTAGAGAGGTTGACCAATGGAGGGGGTGGGAGCCAGATGGACTTTGGTTGTTCCTACCTCCCACACACTTTTGTTTTGCTTACTAATAATGGGTGTCTCCAATATGACCAACATTCTGTTTCATGACATCATGTAAAAATGGTCACTTTGGGGGTGTCCGATATGAAATCCAGACAAGAGGTAGATAAAAAACACATTTTACACAAAATGAATTCCTTTAATAATAATAATAATCTGTGATTCATTGATGATTTTATCAATGATTTTTTTTTTTCTTTGCATAATGCATCTTGTAAAGGTTAAAAGTAATTGTTGCACAAACTGACCTGGGTTAAAGAGAACAATCGCTCGTAGACAGCCCAGCTCCGTCTTATCCATCTGCATGTCTTTCATTTTTGATACCAACTCTGTCAGGACTCTGCAGCAGATCAAAAACAAAACCCCACACAACAGACAAAAATCACTGGTTTGTTGCATTTTTAACATAGCAAATTTTGAATCGGTGTTCGATTGAACTTGAAACTTAAAGCTGAAGTTGCCAGGTTGCCTTGAGCTTGGTTTTTTTGAGAGCGGACCGCGGGCTTATATTGGTCGGACTTTTATCTATCCTACAGCTGCTACAGATGTCAGATTTTTTTTGTTCCTTTTTCTGAATACATAATGTATTGACTACTGTTAGGATAGATGGACCATTTCACCCAATATAACAAAGTGTTTTGAACAGAGTTACCTACCTGAGCTTTAATATCCAGATCCAAGGTCAGGTTATATCAGTTCTGGGTGCATCCACCGCACTACGGAACAGTTTTGGGTCTTGAATGTCAACTGCCCAGTCCCTGGTTCCCACATCTGGTCCACCCCCACCAGTCTGACAACTGGTCCACCCCCACTTCTCAAAAGTAACCATTTACCTGCTGCATCCAGGTGAAACATAGGTGTGGTCTTGACCTCGTCCAGTTGCTGGTGTCATCAACACCAAGACACCTGTATGCTACATGTTCAAAATATTGTGGCTGGCAATACCTCACAATGCAAATGACCCTCCTCACCTGAGTTTTACTAAGAAACCACTCAAGCCAGTGGTACCCAAGGGTCCTCCACAGAGACCTAGTACCAAAGACATCCAGTTATCTCCTTATGTGACTGGTTAGGATCCAAGTCTCACAGCCATATAGTAAGACACACAGCTTCCCCTAAAGACTTGGACTTTTTTTCTCCTGCTAAGGTATCTGCATCACCAAACACCTCTGTCCAGGGACATCATGACTGTGTGACTTCATGACTCCATGGCAAGAGGTACCCAGACATCTCCTGATCTCAATGACTGAACATCCAGAGACATGAATGTCACTGCAGAGATCAGTCACAGTCTCTGTCAGGATTGAGATTCTAATGTCTTATGTGATGTTTTTCTGTTAATTTTTCTGCTTGGGTTTTTGCTTCACCGCTTTCTCTTGTCTGTCACTTGGTGCTTGGTGGTGGGTGTTTCCCTCTGTTTTTCCACACCCACGCCCTGGATCTTTCCCTCACACCTGTTCCTCATTTTGTGGTCATTACCGCTCTGTATTTAAGCCTCACCTTGTTCATTCTTTCCCCACCAGATTGTTGTGTCTTATCGCCTTTGCTTCCAGCCCTTTTCTTCTGAGTTTTGTCTTGATTGTCCTGCTGTGTTTTTAGAACTGCCAGCCTGTTTTTTTGGGCGCCTTCTTGTGTAGTGAACCCTGCCAGTACCTTCAGTACAACCTTTTAAACATGACCCATCTGTGTCAGAGTTTTGCATATGTGTCCAGCTACTTTGTTCAAGTTCAGCAGTTTCAACACATAAAGATACACTTCTGGTGGCCAACTCCAGTAAGTCATTGGAAACCTGGAAGCGAGTCTTGTTCCAGGAAAACCACAAATCCCATTCCTCATTTTGCTTCAAAAGTGTATCAAGGTATCCATTGAGTTTGCAAAGAGCATCAATTGTGAGATCAAGGTCAATAAACCTTTTGTCACCAACAAAAGCAATTAAGCTGCTGGTTTCCATCATCTCTAAAATGTGAAATAAATGTTATAACAGCTATAATTTACACCATAACTCAACTACCAAACAACATCCCATTCAAAATCTTCTGTGTTGGAGATAAAGAAACAACAACAACAACAACAACACACCTTACCTATCAAAAATGGAGCCCACCCCAGCACTGTGGGCACTGCTTCTGTGCACGTGAAGGCCTGTGGCCAACAGGATGCCGTCTTTCACCGTGACGGAGCGATGCGAGAATGAGGCGATAAGCAGCTCATTCCAGCCTGCATGAAAAACACAAACAAATCTCTGCTGAAAGGTTGTCTTTAAAAAAAAAACAGATTCAGAAAGTAAAAGTCCGACCACATTGTTCCATCCTCCACAAGAACAGCTGATTTTAATTAGTTAAATTCTTCAGGCAGGCAGACGAGATAATAAGTGAAATCATCTGTTGTAGGTGCACAGATACAAACAATACAGGGTGGAACATTTGATGTTGGGGTTTTCCACCTCTTTAAATGATATATTACAGAAAGATTACTGGAGATCTGATTCTGCCTGACTAGTAATAATAAGTACATAGTTTGCACTGCAACATGATTATTTCTTGTTCACACCCTCTCAAAAGACTGCAGGCATTTAACCCTCTGGGGTCTGAGGGCATTTTCGGACAGTTCACTGGCCTGGCATAAATGTTTTATTATTGCTGTTAACAGCTCTCCCTGCATCCCACAATCAAGTTTTATGTCTCTTTTTCAGGACAACCTGTACTTTCAATATATATATATATATATATATATATATATATATATATATATATATATATATATATATATATATATGCTATATTTGTGTAATAAAGTAGAGAAGCTTGAATCTTCGACTGGACTGGGTTGCTTGACGCAAGGACGTTTCGCTTCAAATCACAGAAGCTTCCTCAGCTAAAATTCTTGCTCTGGTGGTCTGATTTCTGTCTTGACTCTTGTAGAGAAGAATAATCAAGAAGTCACAAAAGCTGGAGTTTTAAACCTAACCAGACCCCTCCTACCGAGAGGCAGACTGCTATAGGCTGGTGACTAAACAATAGCTCTAATTAGCACCTATTGTGCTCTAGTTAACACCCTCCTAATGACAGGGCAGCTGTCCCTCTCCTGATGGCTCCCTTGACGACTCTGCTGATGACGTGAATGACTCATTATCATGAACAAAAGACTGAAACTGCTTTGACCTGAGTACCCCATTGTAAACAGGGGATAAAGCGTGTCTCAGACCCCCTCCCCGGTTAAGGCTAGGTTTCAAACGTTTCACAAAGAATGCCTCCTTGACCCCTCTCTCAAACCATTTCTTCTCTCTGGCTAATATTTTAACTTCCTTGTCCTCAAACGTGTGGTTAGTGTCTTTAAGGTGGAGATCAACTGCAGACTGAGGTCCACTGGCGTCTGAGACACGCTTTATCCCCTTCTTTACAATGGGGTACTCAGGTCAAAGCGGTTTCAGTCTTTTGTTCATGGTAATGAGTCATTCACGTCATCAGCAGAGTCGTCAAGGGAGCCATCAGGACAGGGACAGCTGCCCTGTCATTAGGAGGGTGTTAACTAGAGCACAATAGGTGCTAATTAGAGCTATTGTTTAGTCACCAGCCTATAGCAGTCTGCCTCTCGGTAGGAGGGGTCTGGTTAGGTTTAAAACTCCAGCTTTTGTGACTTCTTGATTATTCTTCTCTACAAGAGTCAAGACAGAAGTCAGACCAGCAGAGCAAGAATTTTAGCTGAGGAAGCTTCTGCGATTTGAAGCGAAACGTCCTCGCGTCAAGCAACCCAGTCCAGTCGAAGATTCAAGCTTCTCTACTATGGAAACTACCTGGACAACTGAGAGCCTACACAGAAACAAAGTGTAATAAAGGTTTACAATAAAACATAAGGAAGGAAAAAGTAAAGCAGAAAATAATTTTCCACACACATTTATTCAAAACACACAGCAAACTATAATAAACAACTGTTTTGACACTTTATAAAGGTAATTTGAGGTCTTGTGTCAAAGACTGTACAACAAAAAGGTTCAAACAATAAACACAAATGCACGTTTTGAACAATATATACAAAATGGTCTATGTGTTTTTTTTGTCTTCATGCTAAAAGCAACAGAGTTATCCAGTAACATTCACATGCAAACTAATGGAGCAATCCTGATAGTTACACACTCTTTGTTTGAGCACGTGAGATTGTCATCAGAGGCTCTCAGTCTTGCTTTCAGTGATCGCTGTGCGTAATGGTGCAGGGCGCATTTGGAGCCCAATAGCATGTACTCACTGGAGCAGCCAGGGGGCTATTCAAACGGGCCAACTAATAACATATCACTCCTGAAAACAATCTTTGGCTTTTCACGTGAGATGAATCTGCCCTACGATTGGATTTTGGAAAACCATGTGACGGTGAACTAATTCTGATTGGACACTCACATTGCGCATGTCATCACACAGCTTCTATGAGGAGTACAAAGATGGCCGATAGCTGGCTTGAAGGTCCACGAAGTTAACTTTTCAGCAAAAAAAAAAAAGTAAGTTTCTATCTCCTATCATTAAAAAGTTATTAATAATTTAGTAAAGCTTGGTCTTAGCCGTCGTATATGATGGCGTCGGCCCCAGAGGGTTAATCTGCAGTCAAACCACAGACCTCACACACTGCATGATTCCTTTGTACTGGCAGAAATTTTGATCCTCAGCGGGAAAGGTTTTTGGATTTGTACTTTTTAAAACGGTATAAACATGTATGTTAAAACAGATAAATGAAGAATAACATGCAATTAAAAGCCCATGTCTTTATTTTATTACTGGTGATTAGATTTGGAAAATTGTTCATCAATATGGTTGAGTAATTTCATTAAAATCAATATTCATTTATCTCTGAAGACCTCTTAGCCCCCCGCAGTAGTTTTGCAGCCCACTTACTAGGAATCACCGCTTGAGACAATAATGTAGTCTGGACCAGTAATTTAAGTGGACAATATTGAAAAGGTACTTCTACTTGTTTTATATTTAATTTATCTCACATCAAATGAAAGTGTCAGAAAATCAGAAAGCAGATAATATGTTTAAATTGCAATTTATATGACTCCATCTTTCTTCTGATACATGCATGTATGTCTGTTGTAATGCAAGCTGGAATAATGTACAAAAACGAACAGGTCCCAAGCAAAGAGCATGTTGGTCTGTCAATTTTCCACGGAGCGTCGTCTGATCTTTCCTTGCTTATACCTCCTCCAGGAATTTGATAAATCTTTAATGATATCAGATCAATTTCAGGAGCAGGGATGAGGAAACATGAAATGCAAGAAAAAAGCAACGGATGTCATCAGGCCTACTGCGTGACTGTCACCAGCAGAGGGCAGAACTGGTTCACCTTCAAACTACATTGTTGGGACTTGACCAAGAGTCTGGTCACTCTCACCACCAAACAGGTTAGGATTTGCAATAAAACTGTTTGTTGGCTTGTGGGAAACATCATTCACAAACCTTCATAAATAAATATAAAGCTCAGTGAAAAGGTCCATCTTCGACAGGAAAAGAAGCCCTTAAATTGCATGTGCACACATGTACCTGCTCGTAGTAGGATGACTTGGTCATCAAGCGGAAGTTCGGAGAAATGTGGGATCCTCTTGGCCCACTCCACCAAGGTGAAGAGCTGCTTGTCGGCTGCTTGGCAGATGTTGGTGACGGGGTCGTTTGTCTGAAGAAAAACAATCATCAAGAGCCGCCTGAGCTTCTCCAGTAACATTAACATTATTCACACAACTCAAATCTGATCACAGACAAGAGGCGTGTCCCTCAGCTGCCTCGTAAACAGCTTCCATGCAAGACACAGGACACTTAAAAATTGACAGTATTTTGTGAAAAATGCTTACTTTAAAAAAGCATTTTTTAAAAATACTACTGCAATTACTGGTGCAAAATTATGGAATGGTTTAAATTTGGATCTCAGAGTGCTAAGTACTTTATTCTAATATGATGTTGGTAGCAAACATATTCTTGTAATTTTCACTTGTATACAGTATGTCTTGTTTATTCTCTTAGTGGTGTTGAATGTGTGTGTGTGTGTGTGTGTGTGTGTGTGTAAATGCAGACTGCCATTTTTTTGAACAGCCTAATGTTAATTTTTCTTCATTTTCTGTAAAGTACTAACAAATTTGATCAATTTTTCCTCATGTTTTTATTTGGAATAGAGTGCAGTGTTCTGAATGCATTTGTGTTTATGAAAATAAAAGGTATTATAAGGATTTTGAGCTTTACTCACTTTTTTAAACACACTGCTATTATTTTGAACACAGGTATATGTATATACAGGCACATCTCAAAAAATTAGAATTTGTGAAAAAGTTCACTATTTTTTGTCAGGAATTTCACAGGGCATACATGTTACCTGTTGTAGTTTGTAGTCATTTTGTAATTTTGATAATTATTAGGCCTACAGCTAAAAAAAAAAATAGAAAATACATATTTCAATCTCAAAATATTAGAATATTTCAGCAGATCAGTTTAAACCCCTTCTAAGCCTGTATATCCAATCAATGGGAAATTTCAATTTTTATTTGTGAGATACTGACAAGCCCAAATGAGGCGGGTGGTAGGGGGTTAGAAAAGAATCTATAACCCAGAAATGTCTAACTTCTGAGATGTAAGTTCATTTACGCACTCAGTATTTGGTTGTGGCACCTTCTGAGTGAATTCCTGCATCAGTATGGTGTGGCATGGAGGCGATCAGCCTGTGGCACTGCTGAGGTGTTCTGGAAGACCAAGTTGCTTTGATAGCAGTCTTCAGGTTTTCTGGCTCTGGTGATGCCAATCTTCTTCTTGACAATACCCCACAGAGATCTCTGAGGGATTGTCTAGGGGGGACAATCAAGTACAGTTATACTATGGTCAGCAAACCAATTACTAGTAGTTTTGGAGCCTTCGGCAGGTGCCAAATGTGCTTGAAAAAGGAAATCAGCATCTCCATGAGATTTGTCAGCAGATGGAAGTATGAAGTGCTCTAAAACTTCTTGGTAGATGGCTGAATTGATGTTGGGTGTGATAAAACACAGTGGACCAACACCAGCAGGTGACATGATGCTAAATCATCACAGACTGTGGAATCTTCAAGCTGGACTTCAAGCAGCTTGGATTTTTTGCTTCTCCACTCTTTCTCCAGACTCAAGGACCTTGATTTCCAAAGGAATTGCTAATTTTACTTTAATCTGAAAAGACTACTTTGGACTACTGTGTAACAGTCCAGTTCCCCTCAAGTCAACTTTTCATGAGTATGCGTTGATCCAGAACACTGAACAACCACAGCATTCAGCAATGACTGTGGCTTAACCTCCCTGTGGATGGTGTCTGTAAGTGACTTCTGGACAACTATCAAGTCAGCAGTCTTCCCCATCATTGTGGTTGTGGGTACTGAACCAGATTTGAGAGATTCATGGTATTCATACTGCATAAATAGTGACCTGAAACAAAAAGTTCTAATGATATGAGATATGCATTTTCATATCTTTTTGGAGCAGGAGGCTGTAATGATCAAAAATAAAACAAAAAAAAATTACAGAAACATTTTAGCTTTTATGTACTGTTACCAACTTTTTCCATGATATCTGCGATGCACCTGTGTGTGTGTGTGTCTATCTATCTCTAGATAGATAGATAATTGCTGATGCACACTTGTGAAACATGGCAGTGTTCAGCATGGTTTCGTCTTGACAGAGATTCTGGAAAAAATGTTCTCAAACACAGGTATTGCAAAGGTTTGGAAACATTGTAGAAAACAGTTTTCAGCCAGTACTGAGTTATTTTATTTTTTCATCCCCAGCCACACATTCTATCTAATATTCATGTGTTATTTCATGTTCTGGTGTATTTTCTTCCTGCATCTACCCACATAATGGGCATCCTGCTTATCCCTGCAGTTGCCATGTTAACTTGTTAGCCGATGCAAAGGTGATGATGGGTGGAGCATCCAGCAGGTGACAAACACATTAATAGGATGTTAAATAGGCAACAAAAGAAATACTTTTTTGATCTCTTGCATCCACATTAACTGCCATCTAATCAGTTCATCATCATCATTATGTGCTCTTTAAAGAAGTGGTTAGTGCACTTGGTTTCAGTGCGGAAAGTTCCTGGTTCAAACCTCACTCCTGCCACATTTGGGAGTTGTGTCAGGAAGGGCATCCGGTGTAAAACTTGTACCAAATTAACATGCAGACCCACCTTCAATCTGCTGTGGTGACCCCGAGTGAAAACAAGGGAGCAGCCATAGGGTCTTACTTTTCACAACATGATGATAATGTTCATTGTTTTTGTGTTTGTGCTTACATAGTTTTATTGGGATGGACTAACCCACTCACTCAGCTATATTTTTGCTGTAAAAGCTGTATGCTGTTACCAGTGCAGGAACAAAGCAGTTTGTCAATTGAACTGTTTTGTAATTTATGTCTGTAGCATGGCCCAAGCAGAGGGTCACCCCTTTGAGTCTGGTCTGCTTGAGGTTTCTTCCTTAGAGGGAGTTTTCCTTGCCCCTGCTGCTCAGGGAGTTAGTAAGGTTAGACCTTACTTGTGTGAAGTGCCTTGAGGCAACTCTGTTGTGATTTGGCGTTATGTAAATGAAAAGAAATTGAAATTGTTAATTTACAGCAGTGGCGGAAGTGGCGGGAGTAAACAAAGAGGATTATAAGATGATCCATTTAATCACACCAGTCAGTGATTATTTGACCTAATTATCAAACTAAACATTTTGGTATGAGCATTCTCTATTATAACCTACTCATAAAAAAATCAAATATTTTGGACTGAATGCAGCTCAGTTTTCCATTTTCCTTTGAGTACTACAAGTGGCAGAACTAGGATTATTTTTCTTGTGTCAGTCAAGGCAGTCTGGTGCATCTGACACACTCCTGTTGCTTTCCAATGTTTGTTTGTTTTTGAGCAAGATACTTGACAAATAAGCCCTGCAATAGATTGGTGGCCTGTCCAGGGTGTACCGTCTCTCACCCAATGACCGCTGGGACAGGCTCCAGCCCCCCTGTGACCTTTAAATGGAATAAGAGTGTTTAGAAAACTGATGTACTGATGCTTGAAAAACAAATGAATTCACTTCCCTGAAATTTGGTGGAGGCAGACCCTGGGTCAAGGAAGAGGTGATCGGATTTTGAGTTGGATGCAGAAATGGAAATTTTTAATTTGCATATATATATATATATACACTCAACAAAAATATAAACGCAACACTTTTAGTTTTGCTCCCATTTTGTATGAGATGAACTCAAAGATCTAAAACTTTTTCCACATACACAATATCACCATTTCCCTCAAATATTGTTCACAAACCAGTCGAAATCTGTGATAGTGAGCACTTCTCCTTTGCTGAGATAATCCATCCCACCTCACAGGTGTGCCATATCAAGATGCTGATTAGACACCATGATTAGTGCACAGGTGTGCCTTAGACTGTCCACAATAAAAGGCCACTCTGAAAGGTGCAGTTTTATCACACAGCACAATGCCACAGATGTCGCAAGATTTGAGGGAGTGTGCAATTGGCATGCTGACAGCAGGAATGTCAACCAGAGCTGTTGCTCGTGTATTGAATGTTCATGTCTCTATCATAAGCCGTCTCCAAAGGCATTTCAGAGAATTTGGCAGTACATCCAACCAGCCTCACAACCGTAGACCACATGTAACCACACCAGCCCAGGACCTCCACATCCAGCATGTTCACCTCCAAGATCGTCTGAGACCAGCCACTCGGACAGCTGCTGGAACAGTCGGTTTGCATAACCAAAGAATTTCTGCACAAACTGTCAGAAACCATCTCAGGGAAGCTCATCTGCATGCTCGTCGTCCTCATCAGGGTCTCGACCTGACTCCAGTTCGTCGTCGTAACCGACTTGAGTGGGCAAATGCTCACATTTGCTGGCGTTTGGCACGTTGGAGAGGTGTTCTCTTCACGGATGATGCGAAGGAGATGTGTTGCACTGCATGAGGCAAATGGTGGTCACACCAGATACTGACTGGTATCCCCCCCAATAAAACAAAACTGCACCTTTCAGAGTGGCCTTTTATTGTGGGGCAGTCTAAGGCACACCTGTGCACTAATCATGGTGTCTAATCAGCATCTTGGTATGGCACACCTGTGAGGTGGGATGGATTATCTCAGCAAAGGAGAAGTGCTCACTATCACAGATTTCGACTGGTTTGTGAACAATATTTGAGGGAAATGGTGATATTGTGTATGTGGAAAAAGTTTTAGATCTTTGAGTTCATCTCATACAAAATGGGAGCAAAACCAAAAGTGTTGCGTTTATATTTTTGTTGAGTACATATATATAAACAGTGAGGAAAATAAGTATTTGAACACCCTGCGATTTTGCAAGTTCTTCCACTTAGAAATCATGAAGGGGTCTGAAATTTTCATCTTAGGTGCATGTCCACTGTAAGAGACATAATCTAAAAAAAAAAATTAAAAAAAAATCCGGAAATCACAATGTATTATTTTTTTTTATAATTTATTTGTATGTTACCTGCTGCAATAAGTATTTGAACACCTGTGAAAATCAATGTAATATTTGGTGCAGTAGCCTTTGTTTGCAGTTACAGAGGTCAAATGTTTCCTGTAGTTTTTCACCAGGTTTGCACACACTGCAGCAGGGATTTTGGTCCTCTCCTCCATACAGATCTTCTCCAAATCTTTCAGGTTTGGACTTTCACCTCCCTCCAAAGATTTTCTATTGAGTTCAGGTCTGGAGACTGGCCAGGCCACTCCAGGACCTTGAAATGCTTCTTACGGAGCCCTTCCTTAGTTGCCCTGGCTGTGTGTTTGGGGGTCATGTCATGCTGGAAGACCCAGCCATGACCCATCTTCAATGCTCTTACTGAGGGAAGGAGGTTGTTTGCCAAAATCTCGCAATACATGACCCCATCCATCCTCCCTTCAATACGGTGCAGTAATCCTGTCCCCTTTGCAGAAGAGCACCCCCAGAGTATGATATTTCCACCCCCACGCTTCACAGTTGGGATGGTTTTCTTGGGGTTGTTCTCATCCTCTAAACATGGCAAGTGGAGTTGATTCCAAAAAGCTCTATTTTGGTCTCATCTGACCACATGACCTTCTCCCATGCCTCCTCTGGATCATCCAGATGGTCACTGGTGAACTTCAAACGGGCCTGGACATGTGCTGGCTTGAGCAGGGGGACCTTGCTGCCCTGCAGGATTTTAAACCATGACAGCATCATGTGTTACTAATGTAATCTTTGTGACTGTGGTCTCAGCTCTCTTCAAGTCATTGACCAGGTCCTCCTGTGTAGTTCTGAGCTTTCTCAGAATCATTCTAACCCCACAAAGTGAGATCTTGCATGGAATCCCAGACCGAGGGAGATTGACAGTCATCCTGTGTTTCTTCCACTTTCTAATAAATAATCATAACAGTTGTTGTCTTCTACCAAGCTGCTTGCCTGTTGTCCTGTAGTCCATCCCAGCCTTGTGCAGGTCTACAGTTTTGTCCCTGGTGTCCTTAAACAGCTCTTTGGTCTTGGCTATGGTGGACAGGTTGGAGTGTGATTGACTGAGTGTGTGAACAGGTGTCTTTTATACAGGTAACGAGTTCAAACAGGTGCAATTAATACAGGTAAAGAGTGCAGAATAAGAGGGCTTCTTAAAGAAAAATTAACAGGTCTGTGTGAGCCAGAATTCTTGCTGGTTGGTAGGTGATCAAATACTTATTTGCAGCAGTAACATACAAATAAATTATTAAAAAATCATACATTGTGAGTTCCGGATTTTTTTTTTTTTTCGATTATGTCTCTCACAGTGGACATGCACCTAAGATGAAAATTTCAGACCCCTCCATGATTTCTAAGTGGGAGAAATTGCAAAAGCGCAGGGTGTTCAAATACTTATTTTCCTCACTGTATGTATATATATATATATATTCTCCCAAGGACTCACTCTATTTTCCATGTTATTTGAAATCTAGCAAACTGCACCTGTACCAGCACTTCAACTCACATATGATATGAACATGCAGAGAACTGGTAAACCTTGGCAGAGGCGTGCGCGGTTGTCTTCAAGTTATGACAGCAATCCTAATGCATGGAAATCCGACTCTGGCGTTGTGATTCTTACTGAGTTGCTGGGGCTGCCGTCGGTGTGCGTCTCTGTTTTGGGCTCCACAGCCAGCTCTGCATCCAGAATCTTGTCCACAGGCATGTCCTCATTGAAACTACTAGTAGATTCCACCTCGTTCTCCCCCCGTTCCTTCCCACGCTGCCTCTCTTCCTGCACCGCTGAGCATGCACACAACCTCAAAGTTAAATGCCAGAAAATGAACTTCCTGTGCAAGACACTACTGACAGTCTGACTGACAGTAATTCTGCACTTCAAAGCTTTCAGACTGTCCAAACTGCAGTTTCATTGTAAGTAAAATCTCTCAACCGCCATCAACCATGTGATCCACTGTTTTGTCAATCTTGTCTTGAATACTGACATACATATACAACAGCACAAGTTTACAGTCAGGTCCATAAATAATCAGAAAGCGTCACAACTTTAGTCATTTTGATCCAGTACACCACCACAGTGTAGTAGGAATTTCTCAGACACCGAGTGATCATGCATGAAGGAGTGAGTGAAGATTTCCACTGAGAATAATCCTGATATTTAGTTTGTCCCATTATGTATGCCCTCTGAAAATATTATTTATTTATTATATATTTAATTGCTTATTTAACTTCATCTGAAAGTCTACAGCACAAGCACAGCTTGTTTCTTTGAGTTTTAACTCCACTGAGGTGGAGGCAAAATTAGAAAAATTATGTCATTTTCCAAATACTTATGAACCTGACTATACAAA
This sequence comes from Thalassophryne amazonica, assembly GCF_902500255.1. Taxonomy (NCBI): domain Eukaryota; kingdom Metazoa; phylum Chordata; class Actinopteri; order Batrachoidiformes; family Batrachoididae; genus Thalassophryne; species Thalassophryne amazonica. Next base: position 29,198,845 of record NC_047112.1, on the reverse strand, counting down.
TAAACTACTCCTCTCTGATGCCAGACTGCAGAACATTCAGGGTGAATATGTCCAGGTCCATTTATTCATTGTTTACTCTATAGTTATCTAGTAAGCAATACCCAGTCCACACATGACACAGCATTTGCAGTGCACCTGGAAAGTATTCACAGCTCTTCACTTTTTCCATATTTTATGTTACAGCCTTATTCCAAAATTGAGTAAATTAATTTTTCCCCTCAAAATTCTACCCACAGAACCCCATAATGACAACATGAAAAAAGCTTTTTTGATTTTTTTTTTTTTTTGCAAATTTATTAAATATAAAAACAAAAAACCCCTAAGAAATCACATGTACACAAGTATTCACACCCTTTACTCAATACTTTGTTGATGCACCTTTGGCAGCAATTACAGCCTCAAGTCTTCTTAAATATGACGCCACAAGCTTGGTGCACCTATCTTTGGGCAGTTTTGCCCCTTCCTCTTTGCAGCACCTCTTGAGCTCCATCAGGTTGGATGAGGAGCGTCGGTGCACAGCCATTTTCAGATCTCTCCAGAGATGTTCAATCGGACTCAGGTCTAGGCTCTGGCTGCACCACTCAAGGATATTCACAGAGTTGTCCTGAAGCCACTCCTTTGATATCTTGGCTCTGTGCTTATTGTCGCTGTTGCTTTGTGTATCCCTCCGTGTCTCTCCACTCCCCTCACCCTGGCTTCCTCCCTGCCACCCTGAAGGCAGTGCAGTTTTTACTGCTGCAGCCTTCAACTCCCCAAGCTGGGCAGCGCAGGCCCTCCTGCTGCAGCTGCAGCCTTCACCCACTTTGTCTCAATTTGGATGACGGACTGCTTCAAGTTTAGTATGTATATGTGTTGTCTTTAATTCTGATGTGTGCCATTATTACATTCAACTAGTAATAATTATGGATTAATTGCTGTATTTTGTCTGAGGTAATTGGAGTGTAAAAGTAATTTTGTTGTTATGCAATCGTGTAATGACAATGACAATAAATCTCGTCTCATTAAACAGTAAAGCAGCTGAAAGGTATATAAATATCCTACAGCAACAAACTGTTTGTTTGTTTGCAACAAACCAAATTAATTTGACTTGCCATGCACCCTACTTTGGGAACCACTGCTTTCACCAAACCTTAACCCTGACCTCAACCAAACAGTGTATTAGGCAAGAATATCCAAATTCCATAATCTGTTTGGGTCCAAACAGCAGGTGCTTCAACATAAATGAGTGTACACACCTTCTCGTTTCATGCCCACGGCCAGGCACTTCTGGTAGCGACAATACTGGCAGCGGTTCCGCTGGCGCTTGTCAATTAGGCACTCCTTGTTATCTCGACATGTGTAGGTCAGATCCTTACGAACAGTCCTCTTGAAGAAGCCTTTGCACCCCTCACAGCTGTACACCCCGTAGTGCTTTCCTGTGGAGACATCACTTCTATTTTCAGGCAACAAAGCATCTCTCCATCGTGCACGCTGGAATGTCTGAATATGAAGGTGTGTTGGTATCTGTGGGTGCAGGATTTGAGAGCACTTTTTGATGTTTACCTGAGGATCGATCCCCACAAATGGCACAAATGTGCTTGGACATTCCCCCTGGGCTGGTACACTGGTAGTTGATGCTCCCCAGGTTCTGTAAGCCTGGTGGAGGTTTGATGTCCTCTGAGCTGCTGACATTATTCATAGAGTTCATCTGGGGATGACAGGAAGAGAGAACAGAGGAAAAGGGAGTTGAAGTGGAAAGAACTGAGAAGACGACTGAACTGAAGTGAACTGTAGAGAAGAGGAAGCAGAGGAAAAGCAAGAGTTAAAAAATGTTAAGTCCCATGACGCTCTCCCTTCCTCTATTTTTGAACTTTTGTCTTCCACTCAGCCATATTCTCTCTCTCTCTGTCTCTGTCTCCACCCACACAGTTTATTGTGAAAGTGTCTTGGGGTGTGATCACATGCCTGTTTAGAAGGAGAAGCTGACCCAGGCTTGTCAAACAGTTTGCGCACGAGGAGTGATGTACAGAAAGTGCACACAAACAGCAGGGGGCACTCACGAGCAGCACATTTCAAAAATAAAGGGAATCTTAACCCATGAACACAAATGATAGTTCAGGGCAATGTAACGCCACCATTACTGTCGTCCTAAATTATTCTCTTTCACATCTCACATGATATCAGACCCATGGCTTGAACCGCCCAGAAACAATCAAGCCTCTTGGATAAGTGGAGAAAAGCGTTTAAACACAGAGCAACAAGTCCGGTTTGTTCACACCAAAATTTCTACATATCTTATCAATTTGTCTTTTGACCCCATCTGATGAGAGCCAGGAAAGTGCATGTACATGCTATATGCTTTTATGTTTGAACTGTATCTCTCTGGGCAAACATCTGTACTTGGAGCAGGAAACAACAAGATTAGATGTGTATTTTTGTCACATGTATTTGATGCATTGTGACAGACAGTATAACACATCCTTCCCATGGTCACCACAGGTTCTTCTGATCACTTACTTATGTCATCACAGTCGAAAGACTGCCTGAATTCAGGTCTCCATAGTGTTGACTATGGAGACCTGAATTCTAGTCTGAAGTGGTGCTCTGGGTGTCTCCATGTTGACAGTGTTCACTCCATCTACTTCCTGGCCAACCCATAAATGGGTAGAGGTGAAGCATTGGCAAGACCCTGTGTAAGCTGAGGGAGACCAATGAAGCCCAAACATGCTCCCAACTCAGAATTACCAAAGAAGCTAAAGCTAACAGGCTAACTTTGGTTTGGGTATTTTATTAAAGCATATTTTTATAGAATGGGTGGTGGTTTTCATGATTGGTAGCTTGGCTACGGGTATTAAAAATTATGACTGTCTTACTGTCTCAGTAACAGTGGAGCTAATGTCACCAAGCTATGATACCTACTAGCAGTACTAATGATGCTACACAATGAGGCCACAGCCCGAATTATTCATAACTTTATGGTTTAAAATATGTTAAACTGATGAGGTATAAAAACAATTCACCCTCCATACAGTTGTCATGGAAGGGGAAACTAACCACAGAGGCCAAAACAGTCCATAACAGGGGTGCCCAAGTTCAGTCCTCGAGATCTACCTTCCTGACACTCTGAGTTGTCTCCCTGTTCCAACACACCTGAATCCAATGAAAGACATGTTAGCAGACTTTTAATGAGCCTTTCATTGGATTTAGGTGTGTTGGAGCAGAGAGACAACTAAGAGTGTCATTAAGGTAGATCAATCAATCAATCAATCCATTTTTTTTATATAGCGCCAAATCACAACAAACAGTTGCCCCAAGGCGCTTTATATTGTAAGGCAAGGCCATACAATAATTATGTAAAACCCCAACGGTCAAAACGACCCCCTGTGAGCAAGCACTTGGCTACAGTGGGAAGGAAAAACTCCCTTTTAACAGGAAGAAACCTCCAGCAGAACCAGGCTCAGGGAGGGGCAGTCTTCTGCTGGGACTGGTTGGGGCTGAGGGAGAGAACCAGGAAAAAGACATGCTGTGGAGGGGAGCAGAGATCGATCACTAATGATTAAATGCAGAGTGGTGCATACAGAGCAAAAAGAGAAAGAAACAGTGCATCATGGGAACCCCCCAGCAGTCTACGTCTATAGCAGCATAACTAAGGGATGGTTCAGGGTCACCTGATCCAGCCCTAACTATAAGCTTTAGCAAAAAGGAAAGTTTTAAGCCTAATCTTAAAAGTAGAGAGGGTGTCTGTCTCCCTGATCTGAATTGGGAGCTGGTTCCACAGGAGAGGAGCCTGAAAGCTGAAGGCTCTGCCTCCCATTCTACTCTTACAAACCCTAGGAACTACAAGTAAGCCTGCAGTCTGAGAGCGAAGCGCTCTATTGGGGTGATATGGTACTACGAGGTCCCTAAGATAAGATGGGACCTGATTATTCAAAACCTTATAAGTAAGAAGAAGAATTTTAAATTCTATTCTAGAATTAACAGGAAGCCAATGAAGAGAGGCCAATATAGGTGAGATATGCTCTCTCCTTCTAGTCCCCGTCAGTACTCTAGCTGCAGCATTTTGAATTAACTGAAGGCTTTTTAGGGAACTTTTAGGACAACCTGATAATAATGAATTACAATAGTCCAGCCTAGAGGAAATAAATGCATGAATTAGTTTTTCAGCATCACTCTGAGACAAGACCTTTCTGATTTTAGAGATATTGCGTAAATGCAAAAAAGCAGTCCTACATATTTGTTTAATATGCGCTTTGAATGACATATCCTGATCAAAAATGACTCCAAGATTTCTCACAGTATTACTAGAGGTCAGGGTAATGCCATCCAGAGTAAGAATCTGGTTAGACACCATGTTTCTAAGATTTGTGGGGCCAAGTACAATAACTTCAGTTTTATCTGAGTTTAAAAGCAGGAAATTAGAGGTCATCCATGTCTTTATGTCTGTAAGACAATCCTGCAGTTTAGCTAATTGGTGTGTGTCCTCTGGCTTCATGGATAGATAAAGCTGGGTATCATCTGCGTAACAATGAAAATTTAAGCAATACTGTCTAATAATACTGCCTAAGGGAAGCATATATAAAGTGAATAAAATTGGTCCTAGCACAGAACCTTGTGGAACTCCATAATTAACTTTAGTCTGTGAAGAAGATTCCCCATTTACATGAACAAATTGATCTAGATCTCGAGGACCGAACTTGGGCACCCCTGGATAAGGTTGGAGGCTGCTGTAAGGTTGGACATTTTAACATGGGCTTCAATGGAAAGTAACCTGCTTTTGGAGCCATCCTCAAGTGGCTAATCAGAGATCTGCAAGATTTTCCGCAGGCGGGTTTGTTTCATTTTAGATAGCTGAAGGTTGAAGCTTGCTTTGGCCTCACCGCCAAGAGGAAAATGCAGGTTAAAGGCAAAGTTTGGTGCATTTTGAGTTGTCCTTATACACCCTGATTGTTGCAGTTGGAGGACTATCTTGATGACAGATGTGAAAATGAGCTGGTCCGAAAATACGGGCAATGGGTACAAATGGGTCATATTTACCCTGTTCATTAGAAGTCATATATTGCCTTGAGGCCCAGTGGTGCCTGTGCTTATCCCCGAATTCCACAGCATGAAGCGAATGAGAGAGTACAACTCAACCCGGTGTCACAGACCGAACGGTCCCCCCTAAAAATTGGTCCGCCCTGCTTTCACTGCACATGCGTCATTTCAGACCAAAGCAGCTCATCTGAGACGGACCCAAAGCGATCAAATGGAATAATGGGATTATTAACCATGAGATAATAAGGTCAAACCTCTTAAATCATTCTAAAGTCAGTTTTAAGCAGAAACAAGGCAATAATTGGCGAGTTGTTACTGATGCTTTGAAATGATGGAGGCGCTGCAGCAGCTGCTGCTGCACTCTGATTGGTCCACGGTCTTTTCTTCTGAAATAATGCTCAATTTATGTGGAAATGACTGTTGTACAAAAGCCTCAGATATCTGTCGCTGAGAGAGATGATGACTGGAGTCCAGTTTTAAGCAGAAATAAGGTTATAATCAGTGAATTGCTGGTGACGCTCCGAAATGACGCATGCGCAGTAAAGGCAGGGCAGACCAATTTTTAGGGGGGACCGTTCATTCTGTGACACTGGTCAGGACCTGAGCCCATCACAGATTACATCCTTAGCCAAGGCCAAAACGCATTTACAAGCTGGGTGGACTGGGACACTACAGATAAAGTGCCTTACCCAAGGACATAGACAGGTAGCATAACCGGGAATCAAACCCAGGTCTACATATTGAGAGCTCAACTCACTGAAGCCATTGAGCATTGAGTGCTGTAGCCCTAATATCAAGCAATCAGAGTGGCACCTGGCTGTCCATTTAAACAGGACTACGCCAGATTTGGACAGCCCTGAGATAGTTACTTAAATCTCACTGTGAGTTCTCCAAAGGCAGATAACAGTCAACCTCTGGTTTAGTTCACTTGAACATACTCCAGCACACAGTGTGACCAAACACAATGGCCCTTAATCACCAAGAGATCATCGCAAGGCAATGAAAGCCTTCAATAACTTCAAAATTAGTGACAATTAATGATTCAAATGTGAATAAAAGGTTTAAGATTAGATTATTAATAAATATATATACTGTGATAGACAATAAACCTGACAATAGTGAGTCAGGAGGAAGTCAAGAGCTAACTTGTGAAAGAAGCTTTGACGTAATTTATGTTAAGATTTGGTGCTGTATAAAACTGAACTGAATTGAAGACAAAACTATTGCAGGAAAAAAATGTGAAGAAAAGTTGAAATAATCACTTGGGGAAAATAAATCAGACCACTGATGTTGCAAGGCAGGCAGCAAAGAAAAGAAAAACAAGTGACATTCAAGAAAGAAAGAAAACATTCCAATAAAAACCAAAATAGCCTATATCATTCTTGGCTTCCCTGTTAATGTGGTGAAAGGTTTTCAGCATCTCAAGAAAAACATTTGCGAATCCTGCCCAAGAAAAACAAATAAACACATTTTTTCTTCCCTTTTGCTGCTGTAGGTTTGGCACCGTAATTTCTGTAAACAGCTATAAAAGTTAGATTTTCAGCAGGTGCTCCAATGATCAACTGTTTTCATATTCTATCAATAATGTTTTTCATTAATCAATTAATAGGACATGAATTAATCTTGTAGATAAACATGTGGCTGTTGTTTGTAGATGGCAGTATTAGTTGTTCGAGGTGCTTACATGGTTAGCAGCTAACATTAGCTGTATGTACGAAGGAATTAAAAACTATTAATTGCTTGAAAAGCTTCTACACCCAAATCTAACATGCATGTTTTGATCACAAGAGGAAACCAGAGTGCCTGGTGAAAACCTCCACACGCAGGAAGAACACAGAAACCACAACAAACCCACAAACATTTTAGCATGAGCAAGAGCGCTAACTACACATCCACCATGCTGTCACATAAAGCTGTAGTCAACATTTCGTGCACCCTTATTTTTTAAGGACACATTTTAAAATTTGCTCAGAAATAAATACAACAAACAAACCCATTTTATATAATGAATTAAAAAAAAAAACAATTCCAAAGTTACTGAACAGAAACAACAAAAAAAGTGCTTTTATTAAGTGAAATTAAGAAAGAGACATAAACTATGCACCGGACACAGTTATCTGTACATTTGTTGAATTTAAAGTAAGTCATTAGCTTTAGACAAGGTTTTCTTTCCACAAGTCAGGGGACGGATGCATTAACACTTACAAATATAATATGAAAAATCAAACAGCATGGCACTATATGGTATAGGGTCCATTACATAGTATCCCGGTAGTCATAGGGCGCAAGGCGGGGTACAACCTGGACAGGACCCCAGTCTGTCACAGGGACACATATAGACAAACAAACACATTTGAATGCACACCTACGGACAATTTAAAGTTTCCAATCTATGCAACTGGCCTCTATCACTTTAAGAGGTGATTTAATCACGTGACTGCTAGCACAATCTGTCCAACCTGCATGTCTTTGGATGTGGGTGGAAGCCGGAGCACCCAGAGGGAACCCACACAAACACGGGTTGAGAACCTGCAAACTCCACACAGAAAGGCCACAGGTGGGAATCGATCCCATGACCTTCTTGCTGTGAAGCAACAGTGCTAACCACTAAGCCACCGTGCTAGTGAGTGAGTGAAAAGATGCAACCAAAAACATCTAAAAACAGAGCCCAAGATGAAAAATGTCAATCTTCCCCTTTTTAACTTGTTGCCAGCAGTTCACTATTCAAAACTTTAAATCAATCCATTAAAAAAAAGAAAAGTATGATTTCCTTTAATGACCTGGCAGCTGCTTGGCTACTGCTTGTTGACGATAACTGTAAAGATGATTACTCCACAAAAGTGTACTGAAGCTGTCTGTTCCTAAAGGCACCAATCTATAGAGGCATTAAAGTAATGTATATCATTGCAAGCTGTACTCCGCAGTACTGGCCTCAATCCAGCCTCTGAAGCACAAGCAGGGGTTTGTGTATGTGCGTCACATAAGTCCTTCGGGAATTATACTTGATACAATAGACTACTTAGGGAAAGCTGCATTCTGTTAGCACTCCCGTAGTCCATTGTGTCGGCATTCAAAAGGACCACATGGGTGTTACCGTTTATTATTTATTGAATCTTAAATGATGCAGCCTCACAGGGAGGATCAAGAATACCTCTTTACTGTAACTGAGACGGGATGTTAAAAAGATATGTTGGCGAGCCGCACACTCAAAATGAAAGGGAGAAACAAATAGGAAGATGGGTAAAAAAGTTACAATTGGAAGTGAAGGATAATCTGGGTTATACCGTTTCACCCTCTTGAGCCCTCATGCTCTCGCTCTCTCTCTTTTTTTAGTCAATAATACATTAAATTTTAGACAATCTCCTGGCTTGTTGGGTAACACAGATCTTAGGAATGACCTTTAATAAGACATGCTTAAAGGTCAAAGGAAGGGTAGTGGAGAGATGAAAGCCAGTACTAACCAAACACATTGGACATGGCTAACATTCAATCCACTAGAAATAATAAAACGTGAAAGAACCTTGGACAAATTAATTATTTTAGAAACAGAAAAGTAATGATTGTTCTTCCCATGGCAATGCTAATTTGTAAATTGCCACTAACATGGTTTTTGATGATCTACACAACAAGGTTGTGCATAATGGACTAAGTTCCAAGTAGTACACAAAACACACTATAAAGGGACATTTTGACAGTTTTATAAGATTTAAAGTTTCCTGTACAAAATTATTCCAACCGCACTTGCCACAGGAAAGGAACACATGGTGTTCGCTTAACTCCCTGCTGGAAAGCACAGACACTGCAGCTCAGAGATGGAGACGAAAATACGGAACAGAAATATGCCTCACAAGAGCATTGTGGCTGAGTGCTCAAATGAGAGAAAGGACAGGCAGAATGTTGTCATTAATAGATTTCCAAAGGACCCCAAATCACATTTCCATCATTTTCGTCATAGCTGCTTGAGCGAGCCAACATTGTTTGCATGTACTGAGTGGCCTGAATCCACCATAGCAAGCCCACTCTGACGTTGCAAGGAAAGTGGTGCCACTGCAGGGGTAATGGTTAGTCAAAGTAATATACAAATAATGAAAGTTTCAATGGTACAAATATTTCATGAGGTAAAAGATGGAATGTTCCATCTTTCACTGAATTAAATATTCATTCCATTGAAAGAATGTAAAAACATTCATTATTTGTTTTATATTATGACTAAAATAGATCCTTGTCAGTTTATATTATATTAATTTACAAATAACAGAAAAGGGACTTACATTTTGGTACCTCCTCAGTGCAGTGAAAAAAAATCATGTCAGTAATTAATCCAGCTTTGGTGCGTCACTGGTGCTTTGACATCTATACACGCTCACACATGCGGGACGGCGCTTGTGCGCGTGTGTACAACCCAAAAAAAGACTGTATTTCCTCAGTGCAGTAAAAAAAATCATGTCAGATGGCTTACAGCGCAGTGGATTTGTTTTGTGCGTGTGTATGTGTGTGCGTGTGCAGAGTGCAATGGTACCAAATGTATGGAACGAAATTTGCACTCTAAATGGAACCAAACTGCATTCTAAATGCAATGCAACACAAATGGGACAAATAATCCATGTCACCTGACATACAAAGCACCAATCAAATGACAAAGATCCACTCAGCCGTTATGTGTTAGGATCGCACCTCAGTCATTCAGGGTTTTTAGGCCTCTACTGGTGGTTGGCTCTCACTGCGGTATTGTATCACTTCCTGTTCTGGAGCACAGCGGTGTTTTGCTGTATCTGTTAGCTGTTTAATCTGCGTAGTTAGATTGATCTAGTTAACTAAATAACGATTTGTTTCACAGTGTAATCTTCACGTGCCTTAACTAAAGCACTCCCTCTGCTGAATCACCTCTAAATTATTTACACATTATTGACTTTGTGTATTTTTAGGAATCCGCTAGCTTAGCGCAGCTACTAGCTCTTAGCCGGTTTAGCATGGCGGCTTCTCCTGTCTCTCCCGCACTTTTCTGCTCTGGGTGTGAAATGTTTAGTTATTCCTCGGCCTCCTTTAGCAGTAATGGTACTTGTAATAAGTGTAGCTTATTCGTAGCTTTGGAGGCCAGGCTGGGCGAATTGGAGACTCGGCTCCGCACCGTGGAAAATTCTACAGCTAGCCAGGCCCCTGTAGTCGGTGCGGACCAAGATAGCTTAGCCGCCGTTAGTTCCCTTCCAGCAGATCCCGAGCAGCCGGGAAAGCAGGCCGACTGGGTGACTGTGAGGAGGAAGCGTAGTCCTAAACAGAAGCCCCCTGTACCCCCCAACCCATTCACATTTGTAACCGTTTTTCCCCACTCGGCGACACACCCACCGAGGATCAAACTCTGGTTATTGGCGACTCTGTTTTGAGAAATGTGAAGTTAGCGACACCAGCAACCATAGTCAAATGTCTTCCGGGGGCCAGAGCAGGTGACATTGAAGGAAATTTGAAACTGCTGGCTAAGGCTAAGCGTAAATTTGGTAAGCTTGTAATTCACGTCGGCAGTAATGACACCCAATTACGCCAATCGGAGGTCACTAAAATTAACATTGAATCGGTGTGTAACTTTGCAAAAACAATGTCGGACTCTGTAGTTTTCTCTGGGCCACTCCCCAATCGGACCGGGAGTGACATGTTTAGCCGCATGTTCTCCCTGAATTGCTGGCTGTCTGAGTGGTGTCCAAAAAATGAGGTGAGCTTCATAGATAATTGGCAAAGCTTCTGGGGAAAACCTGGTCTTGTTAGGAGAGACGGCATCCATCCCACTCTGGATGGAGCAGCTCTCATTTCTAGAAATCTGGCCAATTTTCTTAAATCCTCCAAACCATGACTATCCAGGGTTGGGACCAGGAAGCAGAGTTGTAGTCTTACACACCTCTCTGCAGCTTCTCTCCCCCTGCCATCCCCTCATTACCCCATCCCCGTAGAGACGGTGCCTGCTCCCAGACCACCAATAACCAGCAAAAATCTATTTAAGCATAAAAATTCAAAAAGAAAAAATAATATAGCACCTTCAACTGCACCACAGACTAAAACAGTTAAATGTGGTCTATTAAACATTAGGTCTCTCTCTTCTAAGTCCCTGTTAGTAAATGATATAATAATTGCTCAACATATTGATTTATTCTGCCTTACAGAAACCTGGTTACAGCAGGATGAATATGTTAGTTTAAATGAGTCAACACCCCCGAGTCACACTAACTGCCAGAACGCTCGTAGCACGGGCCGAGGCAGAGGATTAGCAGCAATCTTCCATTCCATCTTATTAATTAATCCAAAACCCAGACAGAGCTTTAATTCATTTGAAAGCTTGACTCTTAGTCTTGTCCATCCAAATTGGAAGTCCCAAAAACCAGTTTTATTTGTTATTATCTATTGTCCACCTGGTCGTTACTATTATTAGACTCAATTGGCTTTGCTCAAAATGTAAATGAGTCCACCCACCACTTTAATCATACCTTAGATCTTGTTCTGACTTATGGTATGGAAATTGAAGACTTAACAGTATTCCCTGAAAATTCCCTTCTGTCTGATCATTTCTTAATAACATTTACATTTACTCTGATGGACTACCCAGCAGTGGGGAATAAGTTTCATTACACTAGAAGTCTTTCAGAAAGCGCTGTAACTAGGTTTAAGGATATGATTCCTTCTTTATGTTCTCTAATGCCATATACCAACACAGTGCAGAGTAGCTACCTAAACTCTGTAAGTGAGATAGAGTATCTCGTCAATAGTTTTACATCCTCATTGAAGACAACTTTGGATGCTGTAGCTCCTCTGAAAAAGAGAGCTTTAAATCAGAAGTGCCTGACTCTGTGGCATAACTCACAAACTCGCAGCTTAAAGCAGATAACCCGTAAGTTGGAGAGGAAATTGTCTCACTAATTTAGAAGATCTTCACTTAGCCTGGAAAAAGAGTCTGTTGCTCTATAAAAAAGCCCTCCGTAAAGCTAGGACATCTTACTACTCATCACTAACTGAAGAAAATAAGAACAACCCCAGGTTTCTTTTCAGCACTGTAGCCAGGCTGACAAAGAGTCAGAGCTCTATTGAGCCAAGTATTCCTTTAACTTTAACTAGTAATGACTTCATGACTTTCTTTGCTAATAAAATTTTAACTATTAGAGAAAAAATTACTCATAACCATCCCAAAGACGTATCGTTATCTTTGGCTGCTTTCAGTGATGCCGGTATTTGGTTAGACTCTTTCTCTCCGATTGTTCTGTCTGAGTTATTTTCATTAGTTACTTCCTCCAAACCATCAACATGTCTATTAGACCCCATTCCTACCACGCTGCTCAAGGAAGCCCTACCATTAATTAATGCTTCGATCTTAAATATGATCAATCTATCTTTATTAGTTGGCTATGTACCACAGGCTTTTAAGGTGGCAGTAATTAAACCATTACTTAAAAAGCCATCACTTGACCCAGCTATCTTAGCTAATTATAGGCCAATCTCCAACCTTCCTTTTCTCTCAAAAATTCTTGTAAAACAGCTAACTGATCATCTGCAGAAGAATGGTCTATTTGAAGAGTTTCAGTCAGGTTTTAGAATTCATCATAGTACAGAAACAGCATTAGTGAAGGTTACAAATGATCTTCTTATGGCCTCAGACAGTGGACTCATCTTTGTGCTTGTTCTGTTAGACCTCAGTGCTGCTTTTGATACTGTTGACCATAAAATTTTATTACAGAGATTAGAGCATGCCATAGGTATTAAAGGCACTGCGCTGCGGTGGTTTGAATCATATTTATCTAATAGATTACAATTTGTTCATGTAAATGGGGAATCTTCTTCACAGACTAAGGTTAATTATGGAGTTCCACAAGGTTCTGTGCTAGGACCAATTTTATTCACTTTATACATGTTTCCCTTAGGCAGTATTATTAGACGGCATTGCTTAAATTTCCATTGTTACGCAGATGATACCCAGCTTTATCAATCCATGAAGCCAGAGGACACACACCAATTAGCTAAACTGCAGGATTGTCTTACAGACATAAAGACATTGATGACCTCTAATTTCCTGCTTTTAAACTCAGATAAAACTGAAGTTATTGTACTTGGCCCCACAAATCTTAGAAACATGGTGTCTAACCAGATCCTTACTCTGGATGGCATTACCCTGACCTCTAGTAATACTGTGAGAAATCTTGGAGTCATTTTTGATCAGGATATGTCATTCAATGCGCATATTAAACAAATATGTAGGACTGCTTTTTTGCATTTACGCAATATCTCTAAAATTAGAAAGGTCTTGTCTCAGAGTGATGCTGAAAAACTAATTCATGCATTTATTTCCTCTAGGCTGGACTACTGTAATTCATTATTATCAGGTTGTCCTAAACGTTCCCTGAAAAGCCTTCAGTTAATTCAAAATGCTGCAGCTAGAGTACTGACAGGGACTAGAAGGAGAGAGCATATCTCACCCATATTGGCCTCTCTTCATTGGCTTCCTGTTAATTCTAGAATAGAATTTAAAATTCTTCTTCTTACTTATAAGGTTTTGAATAATCAGGTCCCATCTTATCTTAGGGACCTCATAGTACCATATCACCCCAATAGAGCGCTTCGCTCTCAGACTGCAGGCTTACTTGTAGTTCCTAGGGTTTGTAAGAGTAGAATGGGAGGCAGAGCCTTCAGCTTTCAGGCTCCTCTCCTGTGGAACCAGCTCCCAATTCAGATCAGGGAGACAGACACCCTCTCTACTTTTAAGATTAGGCTTAAAACTTTCCTTTTTGCTAAAGCTTATAGTTAGGGCTGGATCAGGTGACCCTGAAGCATCCCTTAGTTATGCTGCTATAGACTTAGACTGCTGGGGGGTTCCCATGATGCACTGAGTGTTTCTTTCTCTTTTTGCTCTGTATGCACCACTCTGCATTTAATTATTAGTGACTGATCTCTGCTCCCCTCCACAGCATGTCTTTTTCCTGGTTCTCTCCCTCAGCCCCAACCAGTCCCAGCAGAAGACTGCCCCTCCCTGAGCCTGGTTCTGCTGGAGGTTTCTTCCTGTTAAAAGGGAGTTTCTCCTTCCCACTGTTGCCAAGTGCTTGCTCACAGGGGGTTGTTTTGACCGTTGGGGTTTTTCCGTAATTATTGTATGGCCTTGCCTTACAATATAAAGCGCCTTGGGACAACTGTTTGTTGTGATTTGGCGCTATATAAATAAAATTGATTTGATTAGATTTTTTTTTACAGATCAAAACACATACTATCAAAAAAAATCAATATTATATGACATCAAAATATATCCTTGTCATGTGATTGGTGGATTCTATGTCAAATTACATTGATTATTTGTCCCATTGAATGAGTCATGTCAATACCGTGCATTTTTGGTAGTCTTTGCCATGCATTTTCTGTCCCATACGTTTCATTCTATTTGAACACCTCCATTAAGTTTTTGTAAAAATGCTCCCATAACGCGAGGCAGCATTGTGGAATCTGCAATGTTTGTGGGGACATCTTTAGCGGTTGTTGTTGTCAGATGAAGAATGGGGCAAGTTTGCGATTCTTCACTGGATTTAAGAGAACAGATTTGTGCTTCATACATGCACTAAGCTCCTCACTGACTCTCACCAAGCTCAGCGATGTCTCACTGGTGCCAATGCCCTCTGATTCCTGCTCCGAGAATAAGCGCCTCTTAAATTTTACAAACAATGTTAATAAAATCATTAAAATGACACATCTACGAGGTCTGTTAGAAAACTATCCGACATTTAAATTTTTTTCGTGCCGATAAACTGCTGATGCGGGACGTCGTGTGACTAGCAGAGAAGTTTCAGAAGAGGTCGGGATCAGCACTTCCACTGTTAAAGGAGATTTTGTAATGAAAGACGTGCAGAGGGCTTCGCGCATCAGGACGGAGCCGCAATGGCACTGGACAAAAAACACCTCCATGTTGGAAACCATTCGTAAGATTCAGACGGCTTCCGGTGGCTTTTCAGTCGAGTGAGTATCCGAGAAATTGTCTAACAGCTGGGCATGTTCCAACTTGTCCTGTGAGACTTCCAACACGGACTTGCTTTTGTTCTCCGCCATTGCGGCTCCGTCCCGACACGCGAATCCCTCCGCACGTCTTTCATTACAAAATCTGCTTTAACAGTGGAATGTGCCGATAAAGTGCTGATCCCGACCTCTTCTGAAACTTCTCTGCTAGTCACACGACATCCTGGACCAACAGAACCTTCACTTTGGAAATGATCTGGTCGTTCAAGCCTGTCGATGGCCGCTCGGAGCTCGGCGCGGCGTGCACCATTGTGCGCCGTCATTAAACCGGCTGAACCACTCCTTAATCTGTGTTATGTCCATAGAATCTTCACCGAAAGCCATCTGAATTTTTCGAATGGTGTTCACCTGGATGTCCCTCACAGTTTCTGAAAAATTTTTGATGAAGCAAAGCGCCAGTCTCTGAGCCATTTTCCTGACAATAAAAAATCAGACGAGGGGGGTGGACCAGTGCTCACTCAAAGCCTGCCCACAGGCAAATGACGCAACTGACAGGCGTGAAAAAACTCACGCATGCGCACGAAGGTTCAAGCTTGTCTGATGCAAGTGCACATGATTCAAATCCATACAGTTTTTGAAAAAAATAAAAAGGTCGGATAGTTTTCTAACAGACCTCATATTTAGGTGTTGTCATATAAAATACATAATGAATGTTTTCTATTTATGCAATCAAACTAATCATTTAATTGAAAAATGCATTCCATCTGTAAACCCACATACATATTCTTACCACTGCACTCATCAACATTTATATATCAGCAACCAAAAAAAAAAAAAAGAAAGTCAGTTGTACTTAAAGGTTGTCTTTTTGGAATAAGGAGTGGTGAAACTCAAAGAACGCTTCAAAGGAGATGAAAACCTGGTGTTATTTCTCTGACAAAGGCATTTAAGACTTTTCTACATACCCATGGGAGAAATTTAACTAATTTCCCCTGGCTTGTCATTGGGTAAAAATAAATACATAAATAAATAAAAACAAACAAACAAACCTTCTACAACCCCAATTCCAATGAAGTTGGGATGTTTGTGTGAAGTCAATCAATCAATCAATCAACTTGTTTCTTATATAGCGCCAAATCACAACAAACAGTTGCCCCAAGGCGCTCCACATTGCAAGGCAAGGCCATACAATAATTATGAAAAACCCCAACGGTCAAAACGACCCCCTATGAGCAAGCACTTGGCCACAGTGGGAAGGAAAAACTCCCTTTTAACAGGAAGAAACCTCCAGCAGAACCAGGCTCAGGGAGGGGCAGTCTTCTGCTGAGACTGGTTGGGGCTGAGGGAAAGAACCAGGAAAAAGAGATCGATCACTAATGATTAAATGCAGAGTGATGCATACGGAGCAAAAAGAGAAAGAAACAGTGCATCATGGGAACCCCCCCACAGTCTACGTCTAAAGCAACATAACCAAGGGATGGTCCAGGGTCACCCGATCCAGCCCTAACTATAAGCCTTAGCGAAAAGGAAAGTTTTAAGCCTAATCTTAAAAGTAGAGAGGGTATCTGTCTCCCTGATCTGAATTGGGAGCTGGTTCCACAGGAGAGGAGCCTGAAAGCTGAAGGCTCTGCCTCCCATTCTACTCTTACAAACCCTAGGAACTACAAGTAAGCCCGCAGTCTGAGAGCGAAGCGCTCTAATGGGGTAATATGGTACTACGAGGTCCCTAAGATAAGATGGGACCTGATTATTCAAAACCTTATAAGTAAGAAGAAGAATTTTAAATTCTATTCTAGCATTAACAGGAAGCCAATGAAGGGAGGCCAACACGGGTGAGATATGCTCTCTCCTGCTAGTCCCCGTCAGTACTCTAGCTGCAGCATTCTGAACCAACTGAAGGCTTTTTAGGAAACTTTTAGGACAACCTGATAATAATGAATTACAATAGTCCAGCCTAGAGGAAATAAATGCATGAATTAGTTTTTCAGCATCACTCTGAGACAAGACCTTTCTGATTTTAGAGATATTACGTAAATGCAAAAAGGCAGTCCTACATATTTGTTTAATATGCGCTTTGAATGACATATCCTGATCAAAAATAACTCCAAGATTTCTCACAGTATTACCAGAGATCAGGGAAATGCCATCCAGAGTAACGATCTGGTTAGACACCATGCTTCTAAGATTTGTGGGGCCAAGTACAATAACTTCAGTTTTATCTGAGTTTAAAAGCAGGAAATTAGAGGTCATCCATGTCTTTATGTCTGTAAGACAATCCTGCAGTTTAGCTAATTGGTGTGTATCCTCTGGCTTCATGGATAGATAAAGCTGGGTATCATCTGCGTAACAATGAAAATTTAAGCAATACCGTCTAATAATACTGCCCAAGGGAAGCATGTATAAAGTGAATAAAATTGGTCCTAGCACAGAACCTTGTGGAACTCCATAATTAACTTTAGTCTGTGAAGAAGATTCCCCATTTACATGAACAAACTGTAATCTATTAGACAAATATGATTCAAACCACCGCAGCGCAATGCCTTTAATACCTATGACATGCTCTAATCTCTGTAATAAAATTTTATGGTCAACAGCATTAAAAGCAGCACTGAGGTCCAACAGAACAAGCACAGAGATAAGTGAAGTGTAAATAAAAACAGAATACAATGATTTGCAAATCCTCTTCAACCAAAATTCAATTGAATACACCACAAAGACAAGATATTTAATGTTCAAACTGATAAATTTTATTGTTTTTGTGGAAATATTTGCTCATTTTGAAATGGATGCCTGTTACACATTTCAAAAAAGTTGGGACAGGGCAACAAAAGACTGGGAAAGTTGATGAATGCTCAAAGAACACCTGCTTGGAACATTCCAGAGGTGAGCAGGTTAATTGGAAACAGGTGAATGTCATGAATGGGTATAAAAGGAGCATCCCCAAAAGGCTCAGCAAGCAAAGATGGGGCGAGGATCACCACTTTGTGAACAACTGCATGAAAAAATAGTCCAACAGTTTAAGAACAATGTTTTTCAATTTTCAATTGCAAGGAATTTAGGGATTCCATCATCTACAGTCCATAATATAATCAGAAGATTCAGAGAATCTGGAGAACTTCCTACATGTAAGTGGCAAGGACGAAAACCAACACTGAATGCCCGTGACCTTCGATCCCTCAGGCGGCACTGCAATAAAAACTGACATCATTGTGTAAAGGATCTTACCACGTGGGCTAAGGAACATTTCAGAAAACCATTGTCAGTTAACACAGTTGGTTGCAACATCTACAAGAGCAAGTTAAAACTCTACCATGCAAAGTGAAAGCGATACATCAACAACATCCAGAAATGCTGCCACCTTCTCTCGGCCCGAGCTCATTTGAAATGTGGAAAGTGGAAAAGTGTACTCTGGTCTGATGAGTCCACATTTCAAATTAGATTTGGAAATCATGGACATCGTGTCCATCCAGATTGTTACCAGCGCAAAGTTCAAAAGCCAGCATCTGTGATGGTATGGGGGTGTGTTAGTGCCCATCGCATGGGCAACTTACACATCTGTGATGGCACCATCAATGCTGAAAGGTACATCCAGGTTTTGGAGCAACACATGCTGCCATCCAAGCAACGTCTTTTTCAGGAACGTCCCTGCTTATTTCAGCAAGACAATGCCAAGCCACATTCTGCACATGTTACAACAGCGTGGCTTTGTAGTAGAAGAATGCGGTTACTAGACTGGCCTGCCTGCAGTCCAGACCTGTCGCCCATTGAAAATGTGTGGCGCATTATGAAGCGCAAAATACGACAAAGGAGACCCCGGACTGTTGAACAACAGTACCGTGCCCCAGCTCTGTGGAACAATCTCCCGGCACACATTAGGCAGTCGGATACTGTGGAGACTTTTAAGTCACGTTTAAAGACTCATTTGTTTTCCCTGTTTTATCATTAGTGTTATGATGTGCTTTTATGGTTTTATTTTTAATTCCGTTTTTTTTTTATGTTGTGTGAAGCGCCTTGAGATGATTTCATCGTGAATTGGCGCTATATAAATTAATAAATTTGAATTTGAAGCAAGACTGGGAAAGAATTCCACCTTCAAAGCTTCAACAATTAGTGTCCTCAGTTCCCTAATGCTTATTGAGTGTTGTTAGAAGGAAAGGTGATGTAACACAGTGGTAAACATACCACTGTCCCAGCTTTTTTGAAATGTGTTGCAGGCATCCATTTCAAAATGAGCAAATATTTGCACAAAAACAATAAACTTTATCAGTTTGAACATTAAATATCTTGTCTTTGTGGTGTATTCAATTGAATATAGGTTGAAGAGAATTTGCAAATCATTGTATTCTGTTTTTACTTACATTTTACACAAGGCCCAACTTCATTGTAGTCCAAGGAATAGATTGCACTGATAAATGCAAACAGCATTGCTGTTTTCATGGTTTACATTGTCATATTGGTAGAAAAGCTAACTTGCCATCTGTCATCTGTTCCTTAAAGTGTACTACACATATAACTGTAGCAACTCTATAAATGTTCTAAGCATTTTTAATTTGGGCTATGGCTATGTGCTGGGTGTGCAGTCACAGTAAAGCAGCACAGTGACACTCACATAATCTGTTTCGGCAGCACGCTGTCAGATGTATGGAAGATTTCTGAATACAAATTTAAATTAAAATGTCACTGAAAATAAAGCCTATCAAACCAATGTTAATTTTGTGAACAGAAACTGTCATCGATAACCATTTTTTCAAGGGTTAATACAAGCCGAAACCTGAATAAAAATAAATCGTAAGCAAAAACTAAAATAAAATTTGTTGCCATTTTTTAATACTAAAACAGGAGTTCTGGACAAATGAACAAAGGATTTTTGGCCAATGTGAATAAATTAATTTTTCATACTGTATTTTAGTATATTGCTGAGTATATTATATTTACGGAGAGCACATAAGGAAACTCAAGGAGAAAGTTGCATTTAGAAACAATCTCAACAATGTAACAACTCTTAATTGGGGGATGCCAATACCCTGCATTCCACTGCGCTGACATTATGCTACTCTGCAGCAGAATATTGCTCTCCAGTCTGGGAAAGGTCTTGCCACGCAGGGAAATTGGATGCTGAACTTAACACCTCTTGCTGTATTATTACAGAACTGCTAAAACCTCCTTCCCTTCCAGCACTATACCGGCTAGCAGGCACCACCTCCCATCTGTCAAGAAGTTCAGTCCAGGACTCAGATGTTTGTACAAGAGCAAGATTCAAGACATCCTCTATACCATTACCAAGATATAGTCCAGAAAGAGTTTCATGGTTGTACAGGAGCTAAACCCTAAGGATGCCAAATACTGACTAGACCGATGGAAAACTCTGGATACTACCTCCAAACAAAGCTCTCCAGACTCCCTGTAAGTCCCTACCTCATGGTACTCACTTGCCCAGATGGAAATGGGCTGCCCTGAACAGTGCCAGGAGTGGAGTAGCCAGAACCAAAGATAACCTCCTGAAATGGGGATGGGTGAACTCAGCCAAGTGGCCATGTGGCCACCCTAACCAAACCATGCAACATATTCTCCATGATTGCGAACTGAGCCCAAATGTCATCCAACAAGACCTATATGAAGTCAACCAAGAAACGGTTGCAGTACTGGCACAACAAGATATGATGATGATTATTATTAATGATTATTGTATTTTGAAGTGGCTCTACTCTACTCTTTTCTACTCTCCTATTTTACTCTTCCTTTTTAGATATTTAGATATACCTTTATACATTAACATAGTTCCACCTTAGAAGTGGAATATAATATATAAGATATACCTTACTGAATTTTCATGTGTAATCTGGCGGCAAACGTTCCTCAGAACTGAATGTTCACACTGACATCTAACTGGTGTTTAATGTAATACCACTTTGATGATCTAAGAATAAATATAGTTAACACCAATTTTCTTTGACTAAACCTCAAGTGAACTAATGGTAATTAAACTAAGACTAAACCTTAAAGCCATTTTTGTCAGAATAGTAAAATTAAATTCAAACTGGATGCCAAAATAAGCACGGTTTAAAAACCTTAATCCATCTAATACAACCCCTGGCAAAAATTATGGAATCACTGGCTTCGGAGGATGTTCATTCAGTTGTTTAATTTTGTAGAAAAAAAGCAGATCACAGACATGACACAAAACTAAAGTCATTTCAAATGGCAACTTTCTGGCTTTAAGAAACACTATAAGAAATCAAGAAAAAAAGATTGTGGCAGTCAGTAACGGTTACTTTTTTAGACCAAGCAGAGGAAAAAAATATGGAATCACTCAATTCTGAGGAAACAATTATGGAATCACCCTGTAAATTTTCATCCCCCAAATTAACACCTGCATCAAATCAGATCTGCTCATTGACATTGACCCTATGCCATGACATTCCTTCCCACTGTAGCCAAGTGCTTGCTCACAGGGGGTCGTTTTGACCGTTGGGGTTTTACATAATTATTGTATGGCCTTGCCTTACAATATAAAGCGCCTTGGGGCAACTGTTTGTTGTGATTTGGCGCTATATAAAAAAATTGATTGATTGATTGATGACATTGACCCTATGTGTCTTTTTGCAAGGAATGTTTTTGCAGTTTTTGCTCTATGGCAAGATGCATTATCATCTTGAAAAATGATTTCATCATCCCCAAACATCCTTTCAATTGTCCAAAATATCAACATAAACTTGTGCATTTATTGATGATGTAATGACAGCCATCTCCCCAGTGCCTTTACCTGACATGCAGCCCCATATCATCAATGACTGTGGAAATTTACATGTTCTCTTCAGGCAGTCATCTTTATAAATCTCATTGGAAAGGCACCAAACAAAGGTTCCAGCATCATCACCTTTCCCAATGCAGATTCGAGATTCATCACTGAATATGACTTTCATCCAGTCATCCACAGTCCACAATTGCTTTTCCTTAGCCCATTGTAACCTTGTTTTTTTCTGTTTAGGTGTTAATGATGCCTTTTGTTTAGCTTTTCTGTATGTAAATCCCATTTCCTTTAGGCGGTTTCTTACAGTTTGGTCACAGACGTTGACTCCAGTTTCCTCCCATTCGTTCCTCATTTGTTTTGTTGTGCATTTTTCGATTTTTGAGACATATTGTTTTAAGTTTTCTGTCTTGACGCTTTGATGTCTTCCTTGGTCTACCAGTATGTTTGCCTTTAACAACCTTCCCATGTTGTTTGTATTTGGTCCAGAGTTTAGACACAGCTGACTGTGAACAACCAACATCTTTTGCAACATTGCGTGATGATTTACTCTCTTTTAAGAGTTTGATAATCCTCTCCTTTGTTTCAATTGACATCTCTCGTGTTGGAGCCATGATTCATGTCAGTCCACTTGGTGCAACAGCTCTCCAAGGTGTGTTCACTCCTTTTTAGATGCAGACTAACGAGCAGATCTGATATGATGCAGGTGTTAGTTTTGGGGATGAAAATTTACAGGGTAATTCCATAATTTTTTCCTCAGAATTGAGTGATTCCATATTTTTTTCCTCTGCTTGGTCTAAAAAAAGTAACCGTTACTGACTGCCACAATCTTTTTTTCTTGATTTCTTATAGTGTTTCTTAAAGCCAGAAAGTTGCCATTTGAAATGAATTTAGTTTTGTGTCATGTCTGTGATCTGCTTTTTTTCTACAAAATTAAACAACTGAATGAACATCCTCCGAGGCCGGTGATTCCATAATTTTTGCCAGGGGTTGTAGTCATCAACACAGAAGTAGTTCCTTACCTGTGGACTGCTGAGTGGTCCAAAGTTCATGGTGGGTGTGGAAGCCAGTGATACAGAGGGTGAGCCCAAAGACGAGGTGATGACAGGATAGGGCGAAGACAGACCATTTATAGGTGAGCCTAAGGTGGACATAGAGGGCGGTAAGGGCCTTGAAGTGCTGATGACTGAAGGGTGGCCCATCATGCCAGCCATAGGAGGTGGGTGGGTGTGGGTGCCGCTCATCAGCCCTGCAGAGTCTGTAAGGGAAGCACAGAGTGAGGAAATCAGTTGAACTGATATGAATGTAAAATCAAAGACAACCTAATTATCTGATTTCTCCCACTGCTTCATAACCGCAGATGCAAAACGTTGATGCCTATCTCTGCCTGTGCCACAAAAACCCAAATAATATCCAATCTGACTGTTTATACACCAAAAGTGCATTATCATTATGCAACAAGTCTGTTTTATTCACACAGATCATCAACAGTGTGTGTCACTCTCCGACTGTGCCTGGAGGCAAACGTGCCTTCAGTAAAATTAAGCTCATAAAAAATTATTTGTGCTCAACCATGACCTAGAAGAGGTAAAACAGTTTGTCAGTGCTCTCCATGGAAATTAATATTACCCAGAAACTGGAAAGAGGGAGCCTTGGAGAAACCTTTTCCCCAAGCACCAGCAAGACATATACTAACAGTCAAAGGTTTGGACACACTTTCCCATTAAATTAAAGGGGAAAGTGTGTGCAAGTGATACAGTCCATTCTAACATTGTCTCCACTAAATTTCAAGTCAGTGCAGGTCTGGGAGGATGTGCTGGTGATGCATGTCACTGCATTCACCACACTACTGAACTGCTTTGGAACCTGAATGCCAGATTCCAAAATGGGCCAAGAGGGTGCAGGATTTCTTTGCAACCAGTGAGTGAACTGATCCCATCTGCTTAAAGTTATGTTAATCAGTGAAATCACCTGGTGGAGTCAGTGGTTGCAAAGGAAAGCCATACCATCTTGGCCCTTTCTTTAATCTCTTTGGACACCACTGCCCTCAGCAGACCACTGGTCCATCTGCACATCCCAAAAGCAGCCATCGATCTCGACCAACCAGGTGATGCATAGGCGTTAGACCTGTTCAAAATGTCAAATGTTACAAAATCTTTTGGGCTACATGTTGTTCTTGTTCCACTAATAAAATAAAAGATCTGTGCCAAATTTTATTGTAATCGGACATTGTTTAGGGGTCCCCCACAAAGCAACAATGTACCCCAAACAAGCAAAAAGGGGAGATGACCTCCAGTAGTGTTCTCCTCTGAGTGACCAATCAGCCACCTGGGGGATGTGTAAATCTTATCTAATTGAGTTCAGATTTGGTCTGCATCTATAAAACACCAAGTGGAACAAAAACATGTGGCCCGAAGTCTCTCAGAACTTTTATTTTTTCACTATATAACATGAACAGCCCTAATAGGCGTCCTTTTCCATTTACTGGGGTCCACAGCACTGGCACACCTGTGGGGCTGGTCAGAGAGGTGTGTCACAGCTGATGTTCCCTCACAATGCAGGTAGTAAGTACTACGTCTCCATAAGTCAACACTCATTTGACACAAAGTCATTCCAATGGCCCCCAAGGATTCTCTGGAGAGACATGGTATCAAAACATCCAGTCATAATCTTAGATCTCCGGTTAGAGTCAAAGTCTCACAACCATACATTATGACTGGAATCATGAGGACCCTGAGACCTTCATTATTCTGCAAAAATATAGGTGATGTCAAATTGCCTCTGTCTAGAAACCTCATTACTCTGATAAACCTAATAACCTCTTCCCACATGTCTTGATCTCACAGACCAACCTGCCAGAGACATGAATGTCACTGCCAAGATAAGTGAATGTCTCAACAAACTTGACACTTTCACCTCATTCAGCTACACTTCTGATGGTCTAACGCAGGAAGTCATTAAAAGTCTGGATCTTGGTCTTGATCCAGGACAACCGTGAACCCAGACTCCCTAATCAGCTTAGTAAGTCTTTTAATCAGAACATCTACTGATTCCACAAACATCACAACAAAAAGTGCAGGCACCAGCACACATCCCTGATGAATGCTAGAATTCACAGAGAAGTCAAAGACTCCGCCTGCAGTCTGCACAGTTGTCACAGTACCTGTGTTTAGACCAGCTTGTTGGGGATCACACAAAATCTTGAGATGATCCACAGATCAATCTGATCAACTGAATAAAACATTTAGTGAAAATCAACAGCAGATCCAGTGCATACAGTATCTGCACTGTAATTTGGCACTCATTTTACACCAAATGCCCTTCTGGACACAACTCCAACTCTACATGGAGCAACACACACAGCCCTTGGTGATCTCAAGCAGTCTCCCAACCATGCACAAACCAAGACCTACTCTGCTTCACCTGTGAGATCTGACAAGATCAGGAGCACACAAACCAAATCTGAAATCATTTTATAATTCAACTGTAGATACACTTCCCAAGAACACTGCAATATATACATGGCCACATAACAGTAAATCGTCCAAGTCATTATAAATAATTCCATGTAAAAGTGACATATTAAGGCAATAAAACGAGCATGTTAATTTGATCATTTCTGTCATCAATCTGCAACATGTTCTTCAGCAGTGTTGTAAAAACAGACACACAGAGAATGAAGCCTGCTTGATTTTAACTGCACTGACTCTGCTTTGCATCCACTGATGTAAAGTGACACCCTGACATTTTCATATATGACCCACTTAGGGAAGTCGTCAGTCAACAAGGCAACTGTGCATGCTGCTGCTGCTGCTGTGGCTTTGATCACAGTCTTTCGTCAAATTACAAATTAGTACAAATTAATCTATGTTTCAAGGCATGAATGCACTTCCTGCGTGTACATCCAGGGCCAAGATACTGTCTACAAACAGATACAACCACTCCAGATAAAAAGACACAGGCTGCCACACATAACACAGATCACTGAGCACTCCTCTTTTGCACTCAGTATTTCAAATGAATCATTAAAACTGCGATTTTTTTTTGGTGAGTGATTAAGAAGGAAAACTCCATATAAAAGCATATTATTGTTACATTCATGTGTTTTATGTGTGTGTGTGTGTGTGTCACTGAGTTTAAAGAAAAGAAAGGATGGTGTGATTAAGATAGCAAGATTTATTTTTTTTCTTAATAGGGCATGCCCCCCCCCCCCCCCAACACACACACACACACACACATTTTTTCAAGGGTGGTACAAGTCAGCCCGTTTTTCAAATACACTGAAAACCCCTTCAAGGCACATGTAGCTGCACTTGGCAAATATAATCCAACATTAAAATGAACATAAACAAATGACACAGACCTGACTGAGGTGCACACACACAGTACAGACAAACAATCCCAAATTGATTCCATCTTGAACAACTGAATAAATAAAAATATGAATCTGCAGCAGATAACTATTGCTATGATTTAAAAATAATGGTAAGATATGAAATCTATTAAAAGTGTGGTCTGAATTCTTTCAGTTTCATCTGATAAGAAGGCATGCCAAAATAAATAATAAAAAGGTATCAAATAAAGAACTTCATCGTCATTAATATACCAATGTGCACCAAACCCTAAAATCTAGGAGCAAGTGCAGCTACCACATGTCACCAGATTTCCAGACTTAAAGTGTCTGGGTGTGCGAATATCACTATGTAGTGAGACTAGGGCTTATGGCAGCGTATTGCATTCACTGGATAAAAAAAAAATTTGACCCTGATCTCGTAATTACGAGAAAAGATCTCAAAAAGATCTCGTAATTACAAGATCTTGATCTCATAATTATGAGATCAGGTGTCTATTTTATAGCTTTTTTTTTATATGGTTTCCATATAATGGGCTTCCGTACTTCCAATCCGTAACTACAGACACGCGTGAGTATTCCCAAGTCATAATCGAAAATCAGCCAATTTGTAACCACCGACACTGCACCGTGATCGGACACAAAGTGTGGATTTTGTGTGGAACACCTAAGGTGTTCCTGTATGAATGAAACTCCTCCAGGGAGGCGGGGCACGGGGCACCAAGACTGACATGCGCCCGGTTGGGAGTGAGCCCCTCTTTGTCCCTCAGTAGTCGATGGGGCTGTGAATGAAAGTTGGAAGTGCTTGAGGGGGAGGGCGGAGGTGAGAGATACGTCTCATTTTGGTGAGACACCCCGTGTCCCTCCCTGGACATTCATCCAGGAGCACCTAAAGCCCTGGTCCCATCGAATAATAAAGGATGAATAATGAGCTACGTAGCCCGGCACACGGATGTGCACACTGGGTGTGGCTCTTTAAAGGATGAAACGTGGCACATGAGGTACAGAGAGGCACATAGAGGCGCCTTAGTAACGGATACGTGATAGCTTAAAACGTGGATCATTCTTTGAATAATCGCTGACACACCCATGTGTGGCTCATTATTCATGGCTTATTATGCAGTGGGGCCGAGGCTTTAGAGGAAAATCCACACTTTGTGTCTGATCACGGTGTGCTATCATCGTATAACCTTATTCTGCTTGTTTACTGAGGGACTGGAAGTACGGAAGATATATATATATATATATATATATATATATATATATATATATCTGGGCTGAGTGCAGCTTTTGTGAAAAAAAAACCTGCACTCAGCCCAGTTTTTCCACAGGCTGCATTCACATTCACATGCAGTCTGTCCACCGACTGGATTTTGACGATTGCCTGAGCTCTGAAACTTGTAACGATGTGAAAAAATTAATTATTACCTGGGAGCCACAGAAGGCTAGAACATTTCAAAGTGGCAAAGTGAGCAAATAAAGTATTTTATTCTGACCTGTTTCATTGTTTCAGCTGGATTCATCATCACAGCCTGTGGAAAACTGTTAACAGAAGACAGCGTTTGGAAATACTTTAATTCCTTACAGTGGAAATTGCTTGTGAATAAACACGACATTTTAAAAGTCATCCCTCTGTGTTATAATGCGGAGTTCTGGGTGCGTTGTTTTCGGCCATCAAAAACATATCAGGAATAGTGGACAGAAATGTCTGGACACAATTAAAGGACTCAACAACGTAGCTTTGGTTCGCAAAGGCGTTTACTGAAGGATTCAGTGGGGTCCGGTACACGGCAAGGCAGTCCAAAACAAGCAAACAGATCAAAAACATCAGGCTTAAGGCGTGGTCAATACAAACAGGCAGGTGGTCGGTGGTAGCAGGACTAGGAGACATGAATACAAGGCTGGAAGCGAAGGCACAAGGCGCAACGATCTGGTGAAGGAGTAGTGCCACCAGTGGGACATAAATCCACCCAGGTGATGAGATGCAAATTAGAAACAGATGTATGAAAAGATCCAGAAATAGGTGTGGCCAAAACCGAGTGCAATGCCCACCACCAAGCACCAAGAGACACAGACAAGTGAGATAGGGACAGAAAAAGAGCAGGCAGGAAAAAACCCAGCACCGAGAAACCCATAAAAACCTAAAGCACAGGTACAAATCATGACAGGACTCCCCCTCTAAGGGCCGACCCCCGACGGCCCAGGGGAACCAGGGTGCTGAGCATGAAAGTCCGCGATAAGGTCCGGGTCCAGAATGAAACGGGAGAAGATCCAGGACCGTTCTTCAGGCCCAAACCCCTCCCAGTCCACCAGGTACTGCATCCCCCTCCCATGCCGCAGAGACCCCAGGAGGCGCCAAACAGAGAAGACCGGCTCACCACCCACAAACCGGGTGGGAGGCAGGGGAACGGCAGGAGGGCACAAAGGGCTAGTATGGACAGGCTTCACATGGCTGATGTGGAAGGTTGGGTGCGCCTTCATGGACCCGGGCAAAAGCAGACGGACCGAAACAGGGTTAATCACCTTAGCGATGGGGAATGGACCAACAAACCTGGGAGTGAGCTTCCTGGGGAGGCCACGGATGGACAGGTGGCGAGTGGAGAGCCAGACTTTCTGACCTTGGGTGTAGGCAGGTGCCGGAGACTTCTTCCTATCGGCTGCGGTCTTATAGGCCATAGACGAACGTTGCAGAGCCCGACGAGCCCACTCCCAGGTTCGCCGGCAGCGAAGGATGAGGGACAAGGCAGAGGGCACCCGGGAGGTCAAGTCTGTGGGAGGAAACAAAGATGGCTGAAATCCATGTGACACATGAAATGGGGAGTAGCCTGTGGATGCAGATGGTAAGCAGTTATGCGCTAGCTCAATCCACACTAACTGTGAGGCCCAGGTGGCCGGATGCTGAGAAGCCAGGATACACAGGCCCTTTTACAACTCTTGATTAACTCTTTCAGTTTGGCCGTTGGCTTGTGGGTGGTGTCCCGTGGTTAGGCTGGAGGTGACCCCCAGCAGGCGACAGAACTCTTTCCAGAACTGAGAGATGAATTGAGGCCCTCGATCCAAGACTATGTCCTGTGGGATACCATGCAGCCTAAAAAGGTTAGTCAACAAAACCTCAGCAGTCCCTTTGGCGGTAGGCAGTCCTGGCAAAGGTACGAAATGGGCCATTTTAGAGAGACGATCCACAACCGTTAATATTACTGTGTACCCCTTAGAGGGTGGGAATCCTGTGACAAAGTCAATGGAAATGTGAGACCAAGGTCTCGTTGGAATGGGCAAAGGCAGTAATTTACCGGATGGTGAGTGTGTGGAGGATTTATGCATAGCACAGGTCTGGCAGGCCTTGACGTAATCGGTGATATCGGAACGCAGGCAGGGCCACCAAAACCTCTCCTGAACAATGTGCAAAGTATTTTTGATACCTGGGTGGCAGGTAAACCGGCTATTGTGTCCCCAGCGTATAACTTCCACTCTTAGGGACGCAGGTACAAATAGTTTTCCTTTAGGGCACGCTGGAGGAACGGGTACGTCACGTGCAGCCGAACGAACCTTAGACTCAATATCCCAGGTGATGGCAGAAACAAAACAAGACTCTGGAAGGACTGTACCAGGCTCTGACGGAGCAATTGAAGGATCCCCTTGTCGGGAGAGTGCGTCCGGTTTTGCTGTTTTTGGATCCAGGGCGGTATGACAGTACAAAATTAAAACGGCTAAAGAAAATAGCCCAACGAGCCTGCCTGGAATTTAACCGTTTAGCTGAGCGCAAATACTCTAAATTTTTGTGATCAGTCCATACCAAGAATGTGCCCCCTCAAGCCAATGGCGCCACTCCTCCAGGGCCACTTTAACCGCCAGCAGTTCTCGGTCACCTATGCTATAATTTCATTCTGCAGGAGATAATTTTTTAGACAGAAAAGCGCACAGGTGTAATTTCTTGTCTGATGGGTCATATTGGGACAGGATCGCTCCAACACCTATGTCGGAAGCGTCAACCTCAACCACGAACTGTCGGGCGGGGTCAGGAAGGAGTAGTACGGGGGCTGCTGTAAAGCGACTCTTTAGGACCTGAAAGGCCTCATCACACTCAGGGGTCCAATTAAAAGCCCGGGGGGATGAGGTGACATTGTGCAGTGGTGCGGCTATGGAACTGAAATTACGGATAAATTTACAGTAAAAATTAGCAAATCTGAGAAATCTCTGGACCTCCTTTCGGGTCTTAGGGGTAGCCCAATCGCGAACAGCTGCCACCTTCCCTGGATCCATCCGAATCTCCCCCTTTGAAATCACGAACCCTAAGAACGACACCGTGGATCTATGAAATTCACACTTTTCAGCTTTTACAAATAGGTGATTGCGTAATAGGGTTTCCAGAACCGAGCGAACATGCCGCATGTGAGTTTCTTCATCTGGAGAAAAAATAATAATATCGTCCAGATAAACAAATACAAACTTATTCAGATACTCGCGCAAGACATCATTAACCAAATTCTGAAACACTGCAGGTGCGTTAGTTAACCCGAAGGGCATGACAAGGTACTCATAGTGGCCTGTGGGGGTATTGAATGCCATTTTCTATTCATCCCCTTGCTTAATACGCACTAAATGGTATGCGTTACGTAAGTCAAGCTTGGTAAAGATTGTGGCAGCCTCTAGTAGTTCAAACGCAGTGGTGATGAGAGGCAGGGGATAGCGGTTCTTGACAGTAACATCATTAAGGCCGTGATAGTCTATGCATGGACGGAGTGACTTGTCTTTCTTTTCCACGAAGAAGAACCCTGCCCCTGCGGGCGAAGAAGAGGGTCGGACAGGGGCAGACAGAGAAAACAGTTTTCCTCGTGGAGAACTGGTACTGGGAAGTAGCTCAATGGCACAATCATAAGGACGATGCGGAGGTAGTGATTTACCTTTGGTTTTACTAAAAACCTCTGCAAGGTCATGATAACACAACGGAACTCCAGTGAGATCGGAAGTAGATGTTACGACTGATTTAGTGGAACTGATTAGGCACCAACCTGCGCAGTCGGGTCTCCAGGAACTAATTTGTCCCACGGACCAATTTAATTGAGGACAATGCCTCTTTAACCAGGGATGCCCCAAAACAGCTGAGTGAGTCATTTTATCAAATACGTGAAAACTTATCATCTCAGAGTGATTTTCTGCAATAATCAACCAGACTGACTCAGTGCAATGAGTGATATGACCGAGCTCACGGCCGTCCACAGCATGCATCACCAGAGGATGTGGGAGGCAGTTTAACTTAAGATGTAGGGACCTGGCGAAAGAAGATTGCATCAAATTAGCATCTGAGCCAGAGTCAATAAACACCGGCACCATACAGGATGAACGCTCTGAGAAAAACCTGGCTGTGATTACGTTTTGAGGAGTTACTGAAGTAATGGAATTCTGACTCACCCGCAGTACCGGTTGTGACCGCGCGAGGGCACCCCTGGATTGACACTCAGTGACCACATGTCCAGCCCGCCCACAATAAAAACAAAGGCCCAGGTCTTTGCGTTGCTGCCGTTCCTTAGCAGTTAGCGGGGCGCATTCCAACTGCGTGGGCTCTTCCGTGGAAGGACATGGAGGGCTGCAGCCAGGGGCAGGAGGCCCAGTGTGGCGAGCAGGAGTCGTCGCAGTGCGCTGAGTCGGGAGGTGTACGTTGCGTTGAGACTGGTCCGCCAGCCGGCGGTCGGTGCGGATGGCAAGTGCAATGAGTTCGTACAAATCTTCCGGAAGGTTAATGGCAACAAGTTTGTTCTGGATCTGGTCGGAGAGCCCGCAGAAAAACACATCCTGGAGCGCCACCGAGTTCCATTCACTCTTTACTGCCAGGATGCGGAAGTTGATGGCGTAGTCAGCGACTCGTCTGCGTCCCTGCCGGAGCCGCATGAGGGAAAGGGCCGCATCCCGTCCCGGCAATGTGTGTTGAAAAACTTGGAGTAAAGCAGTCTTGAATGCCAGGAGGGAGTCGCACGCCGGCGACTGCCTGCTCCACTCTGCCGAGGCCCACGCTGCCGCCCGGCCGGTTAGGTGAGTAATGATGAATGCTATCTTCGTCCAATCGGACGGATACATTGCTGACATTAACTCAAAGTGAGAAAAGGTGTAGCGTCTCCGGATTCCCCGGAGAAACACTCAGGTCGAGACAGCTGATTACAAAAAACTGGAGCAGCTGTAGGTATCGGTGGGGCAGCACTCGCTACCGGAAGTGGTTGGTTGTTAATGGTGGGGCACGAATTAGAGGAGGCCTGATGTGTCACAGCAGCTACAAGCTGATCGATCTGTGAGCTTACAGAGGTCATGAAAGCGTCTTGCCGTTTAGCGAGGTCGCAGATGCCAGAACAAAGGTCTCTGAGGCGATCTTCCTGTTCTGCTAGCTGGCGGCTATGATCACGAACCACTAGCTGGTATGTGTTTGAGTCCGCTGTGTCCATTGTTGGCCAGATCATTCTATCAGGAATAGTGGACAGAAATGTCTGGATACAATTGCAGGACTCAACAACGTAGCTTTGGTTCGCAAAGGCGTTTACTGAAGGATTCAGTGGGGTCCGGTACATGGCAAGGCAGTCCAAAACAAGCAAACAGATCAAAAACATCAGGCTTAAGGCGTGGTCAATACAAACAGGCAGGTGGTCGAAACACAACGTGGTAGAAGGACTAGGAGACATGAATACAAGGCTGGAAACGAAGGCACAAGGCGCAATGATCTGGCGAAGGAGTAGTGCCACCAGTGGGACATAAATCCACCCAGGTGATGAAATGCAAATTAGAAACAGGTGTATGGAAAGATCCAGAAATGGGTGTGGCCAAAACCGAGTGCAACGCCCACCACCAAGCACCAAGAGACACAGACAAGAGAGATAGGGACAGAAAAAGAGCAGGCAGGAAAAAACCCAGCACCGAGAAACCCATAAAAACCTAAAGCACAGGTACAAATCATGACAAAACAAGACAAGTTGTCTTTTTTATGCTGAGAATGTGATTGATAACTGCAGCACAGTGAAGGAGATGTCACGCACTCGCATTACCAGGATCCTTTATTTGAGTAAATTCAATGTCGTTGACATCTTTTGTTGATTAGTTAAAAAAAATTAGTGGATGTTTTTACCCTTATCACTTGGCAAATGGACTGCATTTATATAGCGCTTTTCCATCTGCATCAGACGCTCAAAGCGCTTTACAATTATGCCTCACATTCACCCCGATGTCAGGGTGCTGCCATACAAGGCGCTCACTACACACCAGGAGCAATAGGGGATTAAAGACCTTGCCCAAGGGCCCTTAGTGATTTTCCAGTCAGGCGGGGATTTGAACCCGGGATCTTCTGGTCTCAAACCCAACACCTTAACCACTAGACCATCACCTCCCCCTTGGCAATGTAAACATACATGCCTAATTTAATTATGCCACGTTGTGAGTCCCTGCGATGTAATAATCACACACGTGTGATATTCAAACAATAGTATCTAAGTGAGATTTAAAAACTGAAGAAGGTGTCCATTTGCATTACATTTGTCAATTTATTTATATAGCATGAAATTACAACATAAGTCGCCCCAAGGTCCTGCACCCAAGTAAGATCTACCCTTACCCACCCTCTAAGCAAGCACTAAGGAAACAGTGGTAAGGAAAAACTCCCTTGGATGTTTTATTCTTTCTTTCTTTATTTATTTAATTAATGATTATAGCAAGAAACCTCAAGCAGACCAGTCTCAGTCAGGTGACCATCTGCTTTTGACAAAGAGTAGTCCCAGTGAAACTGACTACAACTGGTAGGTCAGTGTGTGTATTGATGCCAGATGAGTTTTCAAAGAGGACATTCCCTTGTTTTCGTGCACATGATGGTCTCCATCCAATAGGCATGATCACGATCTCAACAGTTCCCACGTAGACCCCACATGTCCCAGCCCTGTGGTTTCTAATTTGTAACTGTGATTAAAAAAATTGTTGCACAAAGACTGAGAGTACATTTTTGTCCTCATATTTACAGGTAACTCTGTAGGAAAAATTTCACAGGCAAAATCATATAATTTCTACCACTGACCCTGAACCAGTATGCCTACATTGCGGACAACGTACGAGGTCTATTAGATAAGAAACCGACACTTTTTTTTTTTTTAACTACCGTATTTTCCGGACTATAAGTCGCACCAGCCACTTTATCCATTATAAAGAAAAATAAACCATAAATAAGTCGCACCGGAGTATAAGTCGCACCAGCCACTTTATCATTATAAAGAAAAATAAACTATAAATAAGTTGCACTGGACTATAAGTCCCATGGACATACAGGTATGTTAACTTAACATGAAAAGTTCAGATGATAATATTGTGACGGCTACCGTTTTCAGATGCATATTTCACCAGTCGTAACTTACAATCTGCAGAGTATGATTTTCTTTTTGGTGGCATTTTTTCGGGCCTTCTCCGTTGTCTTGTTAAGTTATCAGTAACGTTGAAATTTGTATTTTTCTATGGTAGTCAGAAGTCGCAGGAACAGTCACACAAGCTTTGAGTGCCCTCTCGTGAGCTGCATTTTACCTACAGATATGTTTGTATTTTGCGGACCACATTGCGAGCCGAACCATGCAGCACCTATCTGCGCAGCTCATGACCACCCAGCGTTGTCGATCCAGCTCCTTCCAAGTGGAGACGCTAATCCTCCGCCGTCGCTCAGTGCTCCCATGCAGCTCTCAGCGTCAACTCTGCTCACACTGATATCCAAAGGTTGAAGCTGTTTTGTTAGCCGTCCCGGAATAAACACCATGTTCGTCTGCTTCAAACGCTATTCACAATCTTCGACGCCAGCTCCTTCCAAGTGCACACACTAATCCTCCGCCGTCGCTCACCCGGTGCTCCCACGCAGCTCTCAGCGTCAACTTAAACACTCTGCTCACACTGATATCCAAGGGTTGAAGCTGTTTTGTTCGCCATGCCGGAATAACAGCAAGCACCGTATTCGTCAGCTTCACACGCTGTGGGTGAGGTGAGGAATACACGTCCAACGTTCTGTTCTCTGATTGGTTATCGCGACCAGCGTGACTTATAGGACGGCCGCCATACTACAGTGTCCATGATGCATTGCATTTCCTTTTCTGGTGGCCATTTTAAAACATAGATCGACTCTGTCACGTAAAATTGTTTTGTTACAGTAAATTAATTGAGATCCTACCGGTATATTTTTCATTTATAAGTCGCACCGCAGTATAGGTCGCACCCCCGGCCAAAACATGTAAAAAAGTGCGACTTATAGTCCGGAAAATCCGGTATATGGATTTGAATGACGTGCGATTACACCAATCATGCTTGAACCCTCGTGGGCATGCGTGAGTTTTTTCACGCGTGTCGGTGACGTCATTTCCCTGTGGGCAGGCCTTGAGTGAGATGTGGTTCAGCCCTCTCGGCTGAATTCCTTTGTTTCACACGCTGCTCGAGACGGCGCGCATTGCTTTATCAAAATTTTTTCTGGACCTGTGAGGGATAGCCGAGTGGACACTATTCGAGAAATTTAGCTGGTTTTCGGTGAAAAGTTTAATGGCTGATGAGAGATTATCGGGTGTTTCTGTCACTGTAAGGACTTCCCACGGAGCGGGACGTCGCGCAGCGCTTCCAGGCGCCATCGTCAGCCTGTTTCGACCTGAAAACATCCTAATTTAAGGCTTAATTCACCCAGGACGTCGTGAGAGAACAGAGAAGATTCAGAAGAGGCCGGCATGAGGACTTTATGCGGACATTCCACTGTTTAAGGACATTTTGTAATGAAAGACGTGCGCGCAAATTCGCTGAGTCGTTTCCGTGATGACTCGGCGAATCTGTGTGCGCCGCGACAGGAAAAACACCTCCGTGTTGAAAACCATTTGTAAAATTCAGGCGGCTTTTGATGGCTTTCAACAAGTGAGTAACTGAGAAATTGTTTAACAGCTTGGGCATGTTCCAACTTGCCCGTTAAGGTTTCCAACGGAGGTGTTTTTCCTGTCACGACCCCCCGTGGTCGGGTCCGACCCAACATGTGACTCTGCCCGCACGTTCTTTCATTACAAAATGTCTGTTAACAATGGAATGTCCGAATAAACTCCTCATGCCGACTTCTTCTGAAAGTTCTCTGTTCTCTGATGACTTACTGGGTCAACAGAGCCTGAAATGTGGAAGTTTTCAACTTGAAACGGCGAGACGACGCTGCCTCGAAGCGCAGATCGCCGTCAGGCGCCGTGGACCGTCCTTAAAGCAACACTACCAGACCAAAATCTCTCATCAGCCGTTAAAATTTTTACCGAAAACCAGCTGAATTTATCGAATGGTGTCCACTCAGTTGTGCCTTACAGGTTTTGAAAAAATTTTTATCAAACAAAGCAGCAGTCTCTGAGCCATTCCTAAACAATGAAAAAACGACAAGAGGGTGGGCGACTCCTCACTCAAAGACTGCCCACAGGCGAATGATGTAACCGACAGGCATGAAAAAACTCTTGCATGCCCACGAGGGTTCAAGCATGTCTGATGTAATCACACGTGATTCAAATCCATATGGTTTTTGAAAAAAATAATAAGGTCGGATACTTTTCTAACAGACCTCGTATGT
This sequence comes from Thalassophryne amazonica, assembly GCF_902500255.1. Taxonomy (NCBI): domain Eukaryota; kingdom Metazoa; phylum Chordata; class Actinopteri; order Batrachoidiformes; family Batrachoididae; genus Thalassophryne; species Thalassophryne amazonica. The sequence goes on along the minus strand of NC_047112.1, from coordinate 29,162,194 downwards.
TTGCATTTTCTACAGTCCAACAAACCATTGGCTGTGCTTAAATGTTCTGCTAGTGACACCGATTTTTCTGCTGGTGACTTTCATATTTATACATAAACTGTGAATAAGGAAGCAACAAAAATAATCTTCAATGCACAACACCTTGCTTAGAGGTTTAACCCAATCCCAGGGTGACTGTTAGTTTCTTATCCTACTACATATATACTGTATGTGACAATTCATGATCCTGACTAAAGACAGACACCCTTAAAAACAGAAAAACAGCCATTAAAGAGTACTGCTTTATGAATTCAAGGAATAGGAACTATAGACGAATACATAAATGTAACACATCTTACATGGAGACACACACTAAAACACACAGCTGGCCATTTACTCCCCCTCTGCATGCCAAGGAACAGATGTTGTGCAATGTCCCATTTAGTATGGAGGTTATAGCCCCCCCCCCCCCCCTTTTCTCTATCGCCTCACATTTTCCAAGCCTACATGAGTGATCTTTGGCAGGAAAACAGCTGAATGGGTACAGCTGGGAACTGCACATTTAAATACATTTTTAACATACAAGCAGCAAGGACCTTGGTGGCCACCAGACATAGGATTTCAAAATAAAATTATATATATATATATATATATATATATATATATATATATATATATATATATATATATATATATCAACTAATTTCAAGCTACATGATGATGAACATATTCCCTGGAACAAGCTGAGACATCTACATGTGTTAATGCAATATTTTTTAAATAACCCCTTCAATTAAAAGCCTGTCTGTCTGTCTGTTTGTCTGTTAGGGGTGTAACAATTCAATACAAATCAGAAAACGATTTAACATTATGAATCAGTCGACTTAAGCTGTTGCCACTTCCGAGCCTTTAAACTCATAAAAGCTCAAAGGTCAGTGTGAGGGCCTTGTGAGACTGGTCCAAGGAATATAAACAATATAAACAAAACGTTAACAATGTTCATACCGGCTCAGAATGGGAAAGTTATGCTTTGCTATCTATACAATGCTACAGGTTAAAAACAGCCGGCTTCTTCTTCTTCTGGGCTTTTTCCAAGTTGCACATTGTGGTACTTGTATGTGGTGCTTCCCCCAGTGGTGAACAACAGGTATGCAATGACACTTTTGGCTTATTTTTATTTATCATGGAAAATGAATGTCTACATTCAACAAAGGATTGTATCAGTTTGCACTGCATCACAACAAAACAAATTGTTCCGCCACAAAAAGTGTTGTCCGTGAATCATATCATAGCCAATTATCTATGTGAATTGCAATGTTTCATATCTACTGATTCATTACCCACTGCATTTTGCAAGGTACAACCTAGGAATTATGTGGACTGTAATGTAGAACACAGTACATCTAATAGATTTAAATTCAACAATGGCAGCATATCTCCTACTTTTTGCACAGTGTACTGTGATCTTGCACACTAACCCCTGTCTTCAAGTGCATGACAACTTCCCATCTAAGCTCTTACACATATATTCTATTCTAGAAGTGCTGAGTAAGAAATATAATAATGGGGCTAACATCCCCACAGCCAACAATCTGGCAACAACCTCACACTGAGCTCAAGACTTACCAAGTATCCAGAGAAGGCCAGACATAAGAGAACATGTTTCTAAAAAAGACATGAGAGAACGGCCGAGCAGACTGGCAGCAACTAAAAAACCTCTGTTGATATAATGTCATTAAATGCAAATTGTTTTCACTCTTAATAACATACCGATCACTATGTAATTTGACTCAGTGCTGAAAGCTGTAGGTTCCACTTTTGCATCAATTCGTTAATTTCTCAGCGACACTGCATTTCTCTATTAAATTTTAGGTTTTCAGAAACCATGCATAAAGTCAGGTCATGCAGTAATTTACCTGAAGTACCATAAAGGAATACGAAACATTTTCAATCAGTTGCTTTTTTAAATTTTAATTTTTCCAAGACAGTACTCATATTTAAATGTCATATTTCATGAGGATGTTTACACCCATTTACAAGTTGCACATTTTCTTTTCTTTTTTTATTTAATCTTGTTTGGTTGGTCCTGTAACATTTATATTTCAAAGCAACTGATATGTCAAAAATATACTTCGTTATCATCTATGATCCCAAGATGACACCATCTACAGCCAGGACAACTGAAAGCTGCTCCTGTATACTGATCTGAATGAGGTACTGTCTGATCCACAGGTGGGTCCACACAGGTACAAAAAAGCAAATTGAACACAAAAATATCTAACTAAAAGATATAACTAATAAAACAAAACCCACAGCTTTAATAACTCTGGCCTGTGGCATATTTTAACAATGCTTTTCTTGCTAACTGCAGCTGGAAATGTGTGGAGAGGAACAGGGAGGATTCAGTTTTCAAAGGAATTCCAGACATTAAGCAAAACATATCTGCTGCTAGCATTACAACCTGTGCTTTGATACAACAACACACTGAAAACATGAAACACACACTCCAACCTTATAACAGACAAAGAAGAATCACTCCATCTGCATCACAGTTAAGACAAAGTGCACAGCAGTTTAAGACAGTCAACTCTAACTCAACTTAAAAATGTCTGTACGCAACAGGTCCATCTGCATTTGTGAGGTGCATCTCATAGTACACATGGAGCAGCTGCAGCTCATGTACATCATGCGTCATGCTCAGTAGTGACTGAACACGTCACACAGCGGATTAACGGGTGTTACACAACACAACATCTCGGTGTATATAGATGTTTGTCTAACTTACTCTACATTACATTTGCTTTACTGTTGTTCAATACCAAAGCACTGTCCACTTTGCTCACCTCTTAAATCAGATGACAGGAGAGACCCTGAATGGTTGATGTTGTGAAATGAGTTCAGAACACCCATCCCATGCGCTTGCACAATGTAAGGCAGTAATACAGCCTGTTCGCACCAAGCACTCAGGTTTTGGCTCAGAAATATACCCCTCCTCAAGACAGCAACAAGAGCTTTGCCACACCCTAAATGGATTTATGCCATGCCATTTAAAATTTCAACGGAGGGGGCAAAGTCTTCCAACTTTTTCAAGTGAACACGTTAAACTGACAGTGAAATAATCTTTGGTGTTGTTGTAGAGTCGAGGTAGAAATAAAGTATGCACTGACCAACATCAAGGTAAAGCTATGTGGTAATTTGAAGGACATTCATTGTACAAGAGTGACATGGGACACCGGAAACCAACAGGGCACAAATCGGTTTATAATGGATTCTAGATGGATCATAATGCCAACATCAAGATGTTGTGAGCCAAATGTGAAGAAATTCTTCACACAGGAGTGAAATGTGTCTCAAAAAATGTTGGACTCAACGCAGACATCTTCTTGTATGCCCTGTTCAGACTAAAAATCCAGCCCTGAACCAAAGCTGAAGCGAAACCTATTTGGCTTCAGTCAAATGGGTACCTGCATGTACCTACATGAGGCCAATGAGCTAAACCTGCTCTTCAACAGGTTTGACAACATGGACTCTTCCCACCCTTCCCAAGCTCCTCTCATTACTCTCCCTCCCCTGTGCACTCACCTCACACCCCAATTAGTACCCCGACTCCTCCGATCAACCTGCCCCCAATCCACTCCCTCCACTATGCCCCCACTCTCCTCAACGGCTCCCGTCGCCATCACTGCTGAGGATGTGAGAAGAGACTTTAGTCACCTGTGTCCAGGAAAGGCTGTGCGTCCAGAGTACTGAAGGAATGTGCTGTCCAGCTGTGTGGGATTTTCCAGCACATCTTCAACTTGAGCCTGAGCCAAATGGTTGTTCTTGTGCGGTGTAAATCCTCACGTCTGGTTCCTGTGCCCAACAAGAAGAACCCCAACACACTTTACGGCTACAAACCTAGGGTCCTAACATCACATTATGAAGTCACTGAAGAGTCTCATCCTGAGGCCCCTTGCAGTTCACATACCAGCCCAACAGGGGAGTGGAGGATGCCATCATCTTCATGCTAAACAGAACTCACCTGGAGGAGGCAGGCAGCACTGTGAGAGTCATGTTCTTTGACTTCTCTAGTGTGTTCAACACCATCTGGCCTGACTTACTCAGCAATAAGCTACGTGACATGAAGGTGGAGGCTCCACTGGTGGCCTGGATTACCAACTACCTCACAGGCCACCCATAGTATGTGAGCCTTCAGGACATTACACCAGACACCATCACGAGCAGCACAGGGGCACCACAGGGGATGGTCCTGTCTCCCTTCCTGTTCACACTCTACACCTCAGACTTCAGGTTCTGGTCACAGTCCTGCCACCTGCAGAGGTTTTCGGACGACTCTGCCATTGTGGGCTACATCGACAGTGACTAGGAGGCTGAGTACAGGAGTGTTATGGACAGGTGTGTGGAGTGATGTGGACTCAACCATCTGCAGCTCCATGTATACGTACACTTCAAAAGATGGGAGACCTGTCCAAACCCAGTTACCATTAATGGAACTGAGGTGGACATTTTGGACTACTACAAGTACGTGGGTGTCCACATAGACAACAATCTAGACTGGACTGTAAACACAGATGCTGTGTATAAGAACGTTCAGAACCAACTGTACTTCCTCAGGAGGCTCAGATCCTTCAATGTCTGCAGAAATATGTTGCAGATGTTTTGTCATTCAGTGGTCTCCAGCATCATCTTCTACGCTGTAGTGTGCTGGGGCAGCAGGCTGAAGGCAGCTGACATGAACAAAGTCAACAGGCTCATTAGGAGAGCTGGCTCTGTCCTGGGGATGGAACTGGAGTCTGTGGTGGAGTTGTCAGAGAGGAGGATGTTGAGGAAACTGCTCAGCATCTGGGACAGCACCCCTGCATGCCACACTGATGTCCTGTCAGAGCACCTTCAGCCACAGCCTGAGACCACCGAGGTGCACCACTCAACACCACAGGAAGTCTTTCCTACCTGTGGCAATCAGACTGTATAATTCCTCCCTCTTCTGCAGGATGAATACATAATGAACAGATTTATTCAGCGACTCAGAGCTAAAGGGATGCCAAATGAGATGAGAATAGTGTGTGTGTGTGTGCACGCGCGCACAGGGAGGCCAACAAGGAAAAAAATCAGCCCTGCACAGCTGAATGGGGATATCCTTGAATGACCAGCCTCAGCCGGCTGTTCCATGTCCATTCTAGGTAAATCACCTTGACACACACAAAAAGCCTCTGGTTTATAGAGGATTAACACATATTTCATTTTACAGTAAAACTATTTCTAATAACCACTAAATTCTAAACAGATGACCTGCTAACTGCATAATAATACATATCTACAAGCCATGACCCTTTTTTTTTTTTACGTTTCCAGTGTTTGTTGTACATATTTCTATAAAAACATCTTAATTTGATGGCTTTGCTGCTGAAACATGTTTGAGTGAAGAACCCTGTTAAATTATGTCTGAATCGATAAATGTTTTTTGATTTATTCAGAAGAGCAGACAACACCCCAACCCATTCAGAATGATATGGGTATTAAAATGTCCCTCTTTTCCAGGAAATGACTATTTTCCACAAAGATGGTGTCCATTTCATGGTGTCTTTCCTGCAGCACTGCAAGCATCCAAGAGAAAACAAACAGACAGTGCAGCAAAGAGACGTTTGACCGGCGGTGTCGCAAATCAAAGGTCACCTGTTGCCAAACTCCTGAGTCAAGGTCAAAAGAGTCCACAGTTATTATTCCAATCATTCTGAGAAAACGGCGCACCAGACAGTGCCGTACTCATGAAGTGACGGGAATGTTTAACGTCATGTCAAAATACGGCAGTGCTGAAGCAGTTATTTTATTGACAAAAAAGTGTCAAATATGCAGAAATGGAGGTGAGGGTCCACTGGTCCTAGGGTTCACTGGACCTAACCTCTTTATATTCTTTGATGGTGTATATTACAACCTCAAACTAGTTTTAAAGTTCACAAATAAATGAAATAAGTTCAAACAGCTGAGAAACCAAATCCAGTTTTGTTCAATTTGCAAAAATAAAACCTTTGATTCTGCTGACATACACCATTAATCACCTTTAATTGTACTGTTACAGCCTACCATAAATGTAAAAACAACCTCAACATGTTCTCCTTAATAGTATGACAAAGACTGCATTCAGCAGAATGATTTTCCTGGTTTCAAGACACATATGCACACTGGAGGGAGACAGATTTGAGTGAGATTCGCCGATGTCTAAATGCAAATGTGGCTAGAATCCCTCTCACTCTGACATCATGACAACATACTTCCTCACTATATTTGTGCACTGACAGAATCCTCTCCACTCTGCTGATGTTCTTCACAGCTGCAATATTTAGGACAGCAAATAACCTTCGTACTCTGCGGTGCCCTCTCATCAAGAGAATCCACTGAGTGCATTCACACAGCTTTTTCTTCACTCTAATGAACAGCCACACCGCATGCTGATATGTCGGGAACTGTCCTCTTTCCTCTTGTGCTGATTTCACAGCTGCGCTGGAGCTTTGGCTAGTGCACATCAGAAGATCAGACAACCACAGGATATGAATGCACGAGTATCATAGAAGTAACAAATAAGTACAGGATGAAATGGTAAACAAACATGTAACCACCAAGAAAACTCTCTGTCTGATGTCTGCTCTAAATTTTGAGCATGCACAAAACTTTCCAACGGGCTTGCCGAACATCAGCTGACAAGGAATGCATTTAACAAATGAGAAAAGGAGCTGTCCAGAACAAAAAAGAACATGAACGGATATCAAAATTTCACATACTTTACTCATACGTTTCCTCAATCCATCATAGTATGACAAACACTTTAACTTCCTGTTTTCAAGATTCAAAGATTCAAGATTCAAACAACTTTAGTGATCCCTAAAAGGGCAATTCATATCCTACCCAATTACCTCAGAATACAGCAATTAATCCACAATTACTACTAGTTGAACGTAATAATGACACACATCAGAATTAAAACACCGCACATTTAATTGTTTATGTACACTAAACTTTAAGAGAGTCTGTCATTCAAATTGAGGCAATATGAGTGAGGGGTGACTGCAGCTTTGAGCCATGTGGCCTCCAGAGGGGGGAGGAGTGGCAAGGCGGAGGCAAGGTGGGGGTGGGGGGGGTAGGGGTGGAGGGGGGGCGTGTGTCATGTGAGCAGATGAGATGAGTTCGTATCAGTCAGATGAGTTTGTATCAGTTTCAGTGTGTGCATAATGTCTGGAGTAGGCTTCACAACATCAGACTGTAGGGGAGGGCAGGAGATAAGAAGGGAAGCTGAATGATTCACTAAGGCCGTAGAAATTCTTCTGGAGGAAAACAACGGGGCGTTTTGATCTTCTGAGGCTGAGAAGCCTGCCATGTTTAGGGTTGAGCAGAGAAACACATTTTCAGCTCCCCTGACTGACCAAATCCAATTTATGAGTATTCCCTGGTCTTCGACATCTTCCTTTGCAAGGCGTACATTTGCTCCGAGACGTTATCCAACTTATGTCTGAGTTCAAGGTTTAACGCACTCTGAGACTGTATCGCCTTGCCCAACTCATTAATCATGACAGACAGGTGAGGGGTCGTGGTTCTGGTACCAGCCATCTTGCCAATTCTCCGGTAGGTCAGGGCAGCACATAAACTAATAAGCACCAGCCCTCCCACAATAAAACCAAATATAAATAAGTCTTTGACGTCCTCCACAGAGAGTGGTACCAAGCACGCAACACACCACTTCTCCCAGGCGTCAAGAACACAGCCCGGAGGGTAGGTTCCCTAACAGGGCTGGGCTGGGGTACCCACCCCAGCCCTGATTTCCTTGTTGAAAAAATGGTGTCAATAGCATTCAGAGACCATCTGATCTATTCCATGGTTAATCCAAATGTAGTTCAAAGAATTCACAGTCTGGTGAAGTTGGGACTTTTGAAGGTTGGATCTGAGATAGAAAAGCACAGAGGGAGTGGAGGAGATGCCACCGCCCTCACCGGAGTCCCAAGATGAATGCTCAAGCTGAACCCTTCTGGTTTCACATGTTTCTGCACCATGTTTGATTGCTTACTCACCTATTTAACTGCATTCAAAGTGTTCTCTTGTCACCAGATTGCATAGGTTCTCCCTGCTCTCTCACACTGCTATGCTTTTTTCCAGTGTTTTTCCACTCCTAATACTTTCCTTTGCTGCTGTACCATGTTCCTGATTTTTGCATATCTTGGTGGAAAAAAAAAATCGCTTAATTGCTTGGTATGAGAACTCCGTTACTGACCTTTGCCTGTTTTTGGATTATCCTCTGCTGCCTCCCTGTGACAGACTTACCTGTTGGACTGATTACTTGGGTGCCTGAACCCTGTTCTCTGCTATTTTTGATCTGGGCTTCATGGACAATAAATCCTGGTTTTACTTTCCTTCTGTTGCGGTTCTCTGCATTGGGGTCCACTGCCAAAACAAAACAATTACACCAGGGACATACTTACTCTGCTTAACAACTTTGAGACCCCTCATTTTCATGAAGGATCACGTCATTGCTTTTTACAAGAGAAGGTGAGCCAGCATGGGTCCTCGTTATTAAAAAAGCAAAAACGTGAAGAAAAGCAAAATTGTAACCAATGATGGCATAATGCAATCGACAACCTCACTATGAGATGACACGAAACCCTACAAACTAGCTTTAAAGTGAAATATGGTAGAATTCAGTCAACAGCACAGCACTCAAGCACAACTTTTCCTCTCAGTACGAGCTTGAACAAACAAACAATTTTTGTGCCTGTTGCTTTAAACTGACAGAAGCTGCTGATCACCACTCCACCACTGGGGGGAACTCTCTCTTCAACGACCATGTGGGTATGTCTCCTCGGTGTTCTCCTCGCATGAGTCACAGGGGCATCGTGTCAGCTGAATTTTGAACTTTTCAAAAATGGTGAAGCGACAAATTTTCTCTCTAAATAATCACACAGTACTCACGATGAACCCTTCTCGATTTAGTTTCTGTGAGTGAGAAAGTGCACAACATCAGAGACAACTTGTGAGGGGTTGACGACAACAGTTTTCCAGTGCTTCTAGAGGCGGCCAAGCAAGTCCAGCAGCCAGCAGGCAGGATCAGCGGGCTGCAGGAGACCTGTCCGGCGGCGGGAGAGGTGTGCGAGCCGGATTTATTCTGTCTTTGTTTGTTTTGTTTTTGTTAGTTCTTTTGTTGTTGTTTTGTTTTTTGTTTTTTTGAGGACCACAATGGAAATAAATTTAATGCTGCCCTTAAGGCCGGTGTTGCAGGCATCAGCCACAGTTCAGATTAACACCTTGTTTCTGCTTCAAACTGCACTCCGGTCATCATCTATCTCAGCGACAGATATCTGAAGCTTTTGTACAACAATCATTTACACATAAATTCAGCATTATTTCATAATAAAAGACAGGAAGTGACCAGAGTGCAGCAGCTAGATGAGTTGCTGCTCCTGCTGCATTCACTGCACCTCCATCATTTCAGAGGGTTAGTAGCGACTCACCTCGTTTTTGCTTAAAATGGCCTAGTTTCTGCTTAAAACTGACTTTTACCTTGTCATCTAATGGTTAATAATCACACTATTTCCTTTGATCACTTTGGGTGTAGAGAGTCAGACTCAGACGAGCTGCTGTGGTCCCAAATGACGCATGCACACTGAAGGCAGGGTGGACCAAATTTTATGTAAATTTTTAGGGTGGGACCGTTCAGTCTGCGACACCGGCTAAGACCCGCCGTGTAGATTGGGACATCAGGCTGGACGAGTTCTGTCCAGATCCAGATTTATTCTGTTTTGTGTATTTTTTTTTTTTTGTGGACCACAATGGAAATAAGTTCTATGCTGCTGCTAAGACCTGACATGCGTGCAGATGTGATGGGCTGGATGATGCCTGTGCAGAGGATGAGGATGAGGCACGCAATTCTGATTTATTATTTTTACTTTTTTGAGGACTACAATGAGGGTAAGTTTAATGCTTTATTGTTATCCTCAGAAATTTGCAGTGAGGTGGCCATTCCAACGTGTTGAGGAGCATTTCCAGAGGATCCTGGAGCCTGTACGCATCAAAGAACACTTTGAGTGGATCTGGGCGCCCAAGGTGAGGCGGATCGTATAAGCAGAGGATCATATACTGGTCATTCCCAGAATGAGAGGACATTGGATCCAACGGGGACAATAATACTGATGAGACTAGCAGGCTGTTACTCTCCTGGAAATCAGTCTGTAAGTCGATGAGTGTGCTGTCTATACCTCCGTTCAGCCAAACGGCTCAATGCCCGCCAGGCCCGATGGGCAATATTTTTTAATCGTTTCAACTTTACTCTGTCCTACCGCCCGGGCACCAAGAACGGGAAACCAGACACCCTATCTCGCCTGGGAGAGCCAGTAGACACGCCTGTAGATCCAGGAATGATATTACCCGCTTCATGTTTTGTGTCTGCCTTAACCTGGGACATCGAGAGTAGAATTAAATCGACAATCGGGGATGCGCCAGTTCCTATCGGGTGTCCGCGGGGAAAACTTTTTGTTCCTCCAGACCTCAGGAGTGAGACGATCCGCTGGTGTCACGATAGTCAGATGTTCTGTCATCCTGGCATTAAAAAGACCTTGTTCGTGGTGCAGCAAAGATTTTGGTGGCCAGGCCTAGTAAAGGACGTCTCTGAATACGTATCTGCCTGCCAGGTATGCGCAATGCATAAATCCTCAAATCAACCACCTGCAGGGTCACTGTTACCATTGCCAATTCCGTCTCATCCGTGGTCTCATATTGCTGTAGACTTTGTAACTGGCTTCCCACCCTCCAAGGGCCACACTGTGGTTTTATCTGTAGTCGACCGACTCTCCAAGATGGTTCATTTTATTCCTCTATGGAAACTACCGTCGGCCAGGGAAACAGCTGTGGTTATGCTAAACCAGGTCTTTAAACTACACAGCTTACCACAGGATATAGTCTCCGACCGGGGCCCGCAGTTTATATCCCGATTCTGGAGTGAGTTTTGCCGTCTCCTCGGGGTAACTTCCAGTTTGACTTCGGGTTACCATCCACAGGCCAATGGGCAGGCAGAATTAATAAATCAGGACCTGGAGAAAGGTCTGCAGGTGCTTGCGTCGCGGCATCCTGCCTCTTGGTCTGACCAACTTCCGTGGGTCGAACTTGCCCATAATAGTTTGCCCTCTTCTTCCACCGGTTATTCCCCTTCCATGTGGTTTTTGGACACCAGCCGGCGTTTTTTCCCTCGGTCGACCTTAACTCATCAGTTCCCTCGGCGCTCAGTTTGATTCTTTGTTGCCGGCGAACCTGGGAGCATGCTCGGACGATTTTATCCCGTTCTGTAGAAGCTCATAAGACGGCCGCTGACCGCCGGAGGTCCGCTGCCCCGTCCTACGTCCCTGGGCAGCGGGTGTGGCTTTCTACGCGGCACTTGTCGCTTCGGGGCATGCCTAAGAAGCTTGCTCCCCGGTTTGTCGGTCCCTTTCCGGTCTCCAGGGTCATTAACCCCGTTTCGGTCCGTCTTCGTCTTCCTTGGTCCATGCGCGTCCACCCTACTTTCCACGTCAGTAACGTCAAGCCTGTTCGGTCGAGTGCTTTATGCCCTCCTGCCGTTCCCCCGCCGTCCGCCCGGTGTGTGGATGGTGTCCCGGTCTTCTCCGTGCGTCGGCTCCTGGCCTCTCGCCGGTGCGGTCGTGGGTTTCAGTATGTGGTCGATTGGGTGGGCTATGGTCCCAAGGAGCGCTCGTGGGTTCCCTCTCGCTTTATTTTGGATCCTGTGCTTGTTCGCAACTTTCATGCCACTCACCCTGGTTTGCCTGAGCCATCCGGGGCCGGCCGTGGCGGGGGGGGTCCTGTCAGGGGGTGTGTTTGATCTGCTTTTATTTCTTGGTTGTAGTCTGTTTTTGTGTGTAGGCTGTCTTCTTGTTGGATGCTTTTCTGTTTGGGTCTCTCTGTCTCTTTTACAGGTGGGTGTGTCTATATCTCTCTTCCCTGGTCACGCCCCCCTTTCCAGTGCTTTCCATGCTCACCTGTGTTCAATTTGCAGCTCGTTGCTGGGGTGCATATATACTGCTCATTCTGCTTTGTTTCTTTGCCAGATTGATGCGCCCTGTGCCTTCTTCCCAGCTCTTGTTCATGTTCCATAGTCCTGCCTGCCTCAAAGTGTTTTTGACCACCTGCCCGTTTGTTCCGACCACGATAAAGCCTGATGTTAATAATTCTGCTGCTGTGTTTTCTGGACTGTCTACCCATGTACCGACCACTGCTTGTCACACCACTAAAGTTTGTCAACCAGAGCTGTGTTTGTGAGTCTTGCATTTGTGTCCAAACCAAACCTTCTGTCAGTCTAAAGTTACCTTTATTTTTTTTTCCTCCATGGAGTCACACTAGGCTTTTTTTTATTATTATTTATTATAATTGTATTATTTATTTTAATTTATTATTATTATTATTTACAAGGCTTTGCCTTCCATGGCTACAGTCTGGTGTATTTCCACAGCCTCTTTTCATATAACAGGATGGCGATGGTTATGATTTTAAGCATATGAGTGGCGTTCGACATCCCTGAGAGTGTCTCGTGGCATTCGCACGCAAATGCTTGCCCCTATGTACGCAACTGACTATTTGCAATTTTTGGTCCTATTATCGCTACCAGTCATGTGGGACTGGACCCACAGTCGGCCGTCATGCACTAACGTGTTGTAAGTACCAATTCAATGAAATTCCATCTGTAAAATTGTTACTAATTTGCATGTTTTATCACAAAATTGTTTCTCCAATTATACTCTCCAACAGTCACAGTCCAGTGAGATAGAACCCTTAATAATGTTATAAACATCTGCAACATCTAGTGTCAGTTTTCACATTCTCCTGCTCCCTAAATGTGACACATTTTGCCTAAATGTCTAAACATAACATATGTAACAGGAATGCTAAATGTTATAACTGAATAAAAGACCAACAACCCCCCTCCTCCCCAAAATGTCTCAATTCCAGAATCATAGAAAAAAAAAAAAACACCACTCAAGCTCAATGTTCATGATGTGCCATTCATGCATTTATTTCCTCTAGGCTGGACTATTGTAATTCATTATTATCAGGTTGTCCTAAAAGTTCCCTAAAAAGCCTTCAGTTAATTCAAAATGCTGCAGCTAGAGTACTGACGGGGACTAGAAGGAGAGAGCATATCTCACCCATATTGGCCTCTCTTCATTGGCTTCCTGTTAATTCTAGAATAGAATTTCAAATTCTTCTTCTTACTTATAAGGTTTTGAATAATCAGGTCCCATCTTATCTTAGGGACCTCGTAGTACCATATCACCCCAATAGAGCGCTTCGCTCTCAGACTGCAGGCTTACTTGTAGTTCCTAGGGTTTGTAAGAGTAGAATGGGAGGCAGAGCCTTCAGCTTTCAGGCTCCTCTCCTGTGGAACCAGCTCCCAATTCAGATCAGGGAGACAGACACCCTCTCTACTTTTAAGATTAGGCTTAAAACTTTCCTTTTTGCTAAAGCTTATAGTTAGGGCTGGATCAGGTGACCCTGAACCATCCCTTAGTTATGCTGCTATAGACGTAGACTGCTGGGGGGTTCCCATGATGCACTGTTTCTTTCTCTTTTTGCTCTGTATGCACCACTCTGCATTTAATCATTAGTGATCGATCTCTGCTCCCCTCCACAGCATGTCTTTTTCCTGGTTCTCTCCCTCAGCCCCAACCAGTCCCAGCAGAAGACTGCCCCTCCCTGAGCCTAGTTCTGCTGGAGGTTTCTTCCTGTTAAAAGGGAGTTTTTCCTTCCCACTGTAGCCAAGTGCTTGCTCACAGGGGGTCGTTTTGACCGTTGGGGTTTTACATAATTATTGTATGGCCTTGCCTTACAATATAAAGCACCTTGGGGCAACTGTTTGTTGTGATTTGGCGCTATATAAAAAAATTGATTGATTGAATTGATTGATTGATTTTTGTAAATCTCATAAAGCAAATCAGTTTATTTTTGCACAATAAAATATTTCTGTAAATTTTTCAAAGAGGGTGAAGTTTTTTTTGTTTTTTGCTCACTTCTTTTGCATTTTCAGGGACCCCCCCTTTTTTTCTGCTCCATGCAAAACACTGAGCTGTATGGAACTGTATGTATCAGGTAGATAAAAACAGATTTTACACAATAAAACACTTTAATAGATTCTGCAATTCTGAATTACTTTCATCTGAGTAAAATATAAGGACTACATGACTTTAAAAAAAGATTTCCTGTTGGCGACACATGTTGTGGTGACACATGGTGTGGTGACACATGGTGTGCTGTCACATCGAGTAGCCACACTGTGCAACAAAATCATGACACATGCAGAGTCATTCACAAGGACGATGCATAACGTACGGTCGAATGCATCGCTCTATTAAACTGGGTCGACTTCCAGCCATCCTATCTACAATAAAAGCACATTTCTACAAAACGTTATGCTTTAATCTGTATTTTTGTGCACGTCAGGGCAAACACACCTGTGACACAGAAAGAGCAACAAATGTATCAATAGGTTTTAGCGAAATATGACAGACCACAAACCCTCGAAATCCCCTCATTGTTAATTACCGGGTAGTGTTAGATGGAGCGCTGTAATTCAATAAGCACATGACTGGTGGAGTAGTAAGTGATGGGATTTGGGGGGTTGGGGGAAGAGCAACACATCTACTGCTTAACAACACAAATCTGAAAAAATCTGCAAGATTATTGCCTCAGATGGAGGAAGAAAATCCCCACTGTGTGCATCGATCTGTTTAACGCTTGTTTTGTATGAGTCTGCACGGGAGTATGCATGTACTTGTGCACGTGTCTGTGGAGATGACAGCATTGTGACCACTGAATGGACCCTGAGGCGTCAGATGGGCGGCCTGTGGAGCTCATTAGACACAATGGACATGTAATTAGGAAATCCCTGCTAATCCGCTTGATGTGAGACCTCATCTGACAAACACATGCCACAAGTGCAAATATTTAAAACACACGCTTGTCACTACTTTACTTAAAAAAAAAAAAAGTTTTTTTATACATGTGCTGAGAAAATGACCAGTCTTTAAGTGTGTATTTCTTTGCTAAATGAGGTTGATGTCTGACCAACTGTGTCACTAAATCCTCTTATTCCTGAGTAACTACCCACAGCTCAGCAGGACAGCTGTCAAGAAGGTGGGAGGTCGAAAAGAATTGGGGGAAGGAGGAGGGATGGAGCCAGGGAGGAATGGCAAACATGATGGATAATAATATTAATAATAGTACGTTCTTTCAGCTTCTCCCTTAAGGCTCGGGGTTGTCGCCAAAGCATATCTGATATGGATCCGAATGTTGATTTGGCTCGTTTTATGTCGTATGCCCTTCCTGACGCAACTACACATTACACGCCGAATAGGCATGGATGGTTTTGAACTGGGGACCTTCTTTTTTGGAAGCAAGTCCACGGAGTGTGCCTAATAATAATAATAATAATAACATTAAGAAGAAGACAAAGAAGAATTTTATTTATAAAGCAAAGACCCAAAAGTTAACAAGGAACTAACTAAGGAACACTGCAACTATTAAAACAAACAAACAAAAAATCATAGAGAACAATAAATTAATTTAAAATAAGTTACAACTACAGTGGAACCTTGGTTTTAGAACAACTCAGTTTAAGAACATATTGTTTGAATGGAAAATGCATCACTTTTCGAACAAAGTCTTGGTTCACGAACACCTCCGCCACAGTAGGTGGCGGTAACGCACCATGTTGGATTGCAATCTGCCAACAAACTCGAAAGAAGAAGTGGAAGAAGCAGCAAGAAATCCGTCTTTGGATGTTTATTAAATCATATTGTTAGGGTCTGTGCAGTGTAGGGCTGCTCGATTATGGAAAAAATCAGTATCACGATTATTTAGGTAAATACTGAAATCACGATTATTCAAACGATTATTTTTTTTTTTGTTACACAATGCATTCATTCTACCATCTATCGTCCACCTGGTCGTTACTGTGAGTTTCTCTGTGAATTTTCAGACCTTTTGTCTGACTTAGTGCTTAGCTCAGATAAGATAATTATAGTGGGTGATTTTAACATCCACACAGATGTTGAGAATGACAGTCTCAACACTGCATTTAATCTATTATTAGACTCAATTGGCTTTGCTCAAAATGTAAATGAGTCCACCCACCACTTTAATCATATCTTAGATCTTGTTCTGACTTATGGTATGGAAATTGAAGACTTAACAGTATTCCCTGAAAACTCCCTTCTGTCTGATCATTTCTTAATAACATTTACATTTACTCTGATGGACTACCCAGCAGTGGGGAATAAGTTTCATTACACTAGAAGTCTTTCAGAAAGCGCTGTAACTAGGTTTAAGGATATGATTCCTTCTTTATGTTCTCTAATGCCATATACCAACACAGTGCAGAGTAGCTACCTAAACTCTGTAAGTGAGATAGAGTATCTCGTCAATAGTTTTACATCCTCATTGAAGACAACTTTGGATGCTGTAGCTCCTCTGAAAAAGAGAGCTTTAAATCAGAAGTGCCTGACTCCGTGGTATAACTCACAAACTCGCAGCTTAAAGCAGATAACCCGTACGTTGGAGAGGAAATGGCGTCTCACTAATTTAGAAGATCTTCACTTAGCCTGGAAAAAGAGTCTGTTGCTCTATAAAAAAAAGCCCTCCGTAAAGCTAGGACATCTTACTACTCATCACTAATTGAAGAAAATAAGAACAACCCCAGGTTTCTTTTCAGCACTGTAGCCAGGCTGACAAAGAGTCAGAGCTCTATTGAGCCGAGTATTCCTTTAACTTTAACTAGTAATGACTTCATGACTTTCTTTGCTAATAAAATTTTAACTATTAGAGAAAAAATTACTCATAACCATCCCAAAGACGTATCGTTATCTTTGGCTGCTTTCAGTGATGCCGGTATTTGGTTAGACTCTTTCTCTCCGATTGTTCTGTCTGAGTTATTTTCATTAGTTACTTCCTCCAAACCATCAACATGTCTATTAGACCCCATTCCTACCAGGCTGCTCAAGGAAGCCCTACCATTAATTAATGCTTCGATCTTAAATATGATCAATCTATCTTTATTAGTTGTCTATGTACCACAGGCTTTTAAGGTGGCAGTAATTAAACCATTACTTAAAAAGCCATCACTTGACCCAGCTATCTTAGCTAATTATAGGCCAATCTCCAACCTTCCTTTTCTCTCAAAAATTCTTGAAAGGGTAGTTGTAAAACAGCTAACTGATCATCTGCAGAGGAATGGTCTATTTGAAGAGTTTCAGTCAGGTTTTAGAATTCATCATAGTACAGAAACAGCATTAGTGAAGGTTACAAATGATCTTCTTATGGCCTCAGACAGTGGACTCATCTCTGTGCTTGTTCTGTTAGACCTCAGTGCTGCTTTTGATACTGTTGACCATAAAATTTTATTACAGAGATTAGAGCATGCCATAGGTATTAAAGGCACTGCGCTGCGGTGGTTTGAATCATATTTGTCTAATAGATTACAAGTTGTTCATGTAAATGGGGAATCTTCTTCACAGACTAAGGTTAATTATGGAGTTCCACAAGGTTCTGTGCTAGGACCAATTTTATTCACTTTATACATGTTTCCCTTAGGCAGTATTATTAGACGGCATTGCTTAAATTTTCATTGTTACGCAGATGATACCTAGCTTTATCTATCCATGAAGCCAGAAGACACACACCAATTAGCTAAACTGCAGGATTGTCTTACAGACATAAAGACATGGATGACCTCTAATTTCCTGCTTTTAAACTCAGATAAAACTGAAGCTATTGTACTTGGCCCCACAAATCTTAGAAACATGGTGTCTAACCAGATCCTTACTCTGGATGGCATTACCCTGACCTCTAGTAATACTGTGAGAAATCTTGGAGTCATTTTTGATCAGGATATGTCATTCCATGCACATATTAAACAAATATGTAGGACTGCTTTTTTGCATTTACGCAATATCTCTAAAATTAGAAAGGTCTTGTCTCAGAGTGATGCTGAAAAACTAATTCATGCATTTATTTCCTCTAGGCTGGACTATTGTAATTCATTATTATCAGGTTGTCCTAAAAGTTCCCTGAAAAGCCTTCACTTAATTCAAAATGCTGCAGCTAGAGTGCTAAGAGGGACTAGAAGGAGAGAGCATATCTCACCAATATTGGCCTCTCTCCATTGGCTTCCTGTTAATTCTAGAACAGAATTTAAAATTCTTCTTCTTACTTATAAGGTTTTGTATAATCAGGTCCCATCTTATCTTAGGGACCTCATAGTACCATATCACCCCAATAGAGCGTTTCGCTCTCAGACTGCAGGCTTACTTGTAGTTCCTAGGGTTTGTAAGAGTAGAATGGGAGGCAGAGCCTTCAGCTTTCAGGCTCCTCTCCTGTGGAACCAGCTCCCAATTCAGATCAGGGAGACAGACACCCTCTCTACTTTTAAGATTAGGCTTAAAACTTTCCTTTTTGCTAAAGCTTATAGTTAGGGCTGGATCAGGTGACCCTGAACCATCCCTTAGTTATGCTGCTATAGACTTAGACTGCTGGGGGGTTCCCATGATGCACTGAGTGTTTCTTTCTCCTTTTGCTCTGTATACACCACTCTGCATTTAATCATTAGTGATTGATCTCTGCTCCCCTCCACAGCATGTCTTTTTCCTGGTTCTCTCCCTTTCAGAGTGGCCTTTTATTGTGGGCAGTCTAAGGCACACCTGTGCACTAATCATGGTGTCTAATCAGCATCTTGGTATGGCACACCTGTGAGGTGGGATGGATTATCTCAGCAAAGGAGAAGTGCTCACTATCACAGATTTAGACTGGTTTGTGAACAATATTTGAGGGAAATGGTGATATTGTGTATGTGGAAAAAGTTTTAGATCTTTGAGTTCATCTCATACAAAATGGGAGCAAAACCAAAAGTGTTGCGTTTATATTTTTGTTGAGTATATGTAATTGCCTTTAATGCTGTTATCAGGACAGTCATTTCTAAAATATAAATTTGAGCACAATGCAAATGTCTTTGGACTTTGATTCGTGGACATTTTTAATGATCCGTCCATTTATTGTTAAAATATAAAATGAAACAGCTTTTTTTAAAATAATAAAATAGTTGCTGTTGAAAGAGCCTTATATTTAGAAGCAGGTGATGTTCTGCTGGATTCTCGGGACCAGATGAAGGTCTCTTCTGCAGCTTTGAACTCTGGTGGTGTTGCTGAAAAGCAGGGATGTTTTATTTCGACTGGACTTCGCAGTGTTCAGCTCATCAATGGAAGTTTGGTTGTCTGCACAGCAAATGTTGCTGATTGGGACAAATAAAAATATTTCTTTAAATATAAAGAAACACTAAACACTTTATATATAAAAAAGAAAAAACGGGGAAAAACTATGGAAAAAAACGCCCGAAAAAATAAGTTATTTAAAGTTAAGCTTTTGTGGTGTCTGAAAAAAGCTGTAGCTTTATTTGGTAAAAATAAAAAAGACTGAACCATTTACAAATTAAAGCGTTCACTCAGATCAACTGTGCTAAAAGGCTAAGCTAATGTTAGCCGATCATTCACATAAACCTTCACAGTTCAGTAAACGTCACGTTTTATTTTTACATTATTCTCACCTCGATAAAGCTGCAGAACTAAACTCCGATGGGCAAACTGGGACTTCGCATATATCCAAAAAGTGGGAGATTTCGGACTGAGTGGGTTTGCTCCATCACCCCGGCTGCCTGCCTCGCTCTGCCCAGGAATGATGCCTGAAGGCTGGCTTCTCCATGCGGGTCGGCGTCACTCCGAAAAGTAGCTGAAAACAAAAAAGCTTCTCCCACCAGGGTGATGGGAGAATTGTTCTACTGCTGTTTTTTAAAGCTTTTTTGTGGTTCAGGCGACGTAAATTCAAGAAGGCGATCGCTGAACTTTTTTCAGGTTGTGGAAACGGCCAGAGTGTGACGTAGCAATCCCGCCCCCTTGCCACTTCCGAAGCGACGCGTCTGACGTCATGCGTCTTGGGACACGTTGACGGATTGGCCTGATGAAAGGCCCTTAAATCGTTTCACTCGATTATACGAGTTTGGAGATCATTTGATACAAATATCGATATCGCAATCGAAATTCGGTTAATTGCACAGCCCTAGTGCGGGGGTTCTCCTAACTGGACATTAAAAGTTATGAATCACATATTTTTTCTAGTATTTATAAATTAAGTGGAGCTAACGAGTGAAGCTACCAACAGCTAAAGGTGCGAATGCTGTTAGCATACAACATTAAATCTGACCAGAGTTTCAATGCAACAGAGGCGTCTGATCCGTTCATAAGTTCAGTTACCTGATGTTCTTATGGTCTCTTCTGTACAGCTAAGGTGAAATTAAATTGTCTATTTTATTATAATTACTCTACAGTGTTTCGCCCTATTGATGTATCCCATAATCCCTTGCGTGCCAGAGAGTCACTGCAGTCAAACAACACAGAGAATCCACATGATGACAATTGTAAATGAATATTATACTACAAAAATGTAATTTTTTATGCTTTTCGTCACGTTAATAATAGACTGCTGCATAAAAAAGTAAGTCCCTTCGGCTGCTCCCTTGTTTACACTTGGGGTCGCCACAGCAAATCCAAGGTGGATCTGCATGTTGAATTGGCACAAGTTTTACGCCGGATGCCCTTCCTGACGCAACTCCACATTACATGGAGAAATGTGGCAGGGGTGGGATTTGAACCCGGAACCTTCTGAACTGAAACCAAGCGCATTAACCACTTGGCCACCACCCCTGCTAATAGACTGCTGCATGATACCATGAAAACTTGCTAAAACAATTATAACAAATAATCCGTGTCTGTTACGTTTAATCTGCGTGGACCTTAATAAGCGCAAACCGAATTTCAGACATATTATATATATTAGTCTGGAACAAAGAGGACAAACAGTGTTGTAAAGAACAATAATCAAGACGTTAAAGAGCAAACTTCACTTTCCCCCAGAACGACATGATCAGGAAGAGAGCCTAGCTCACAGCAGCTCCCACTGAAAATAACGGAGAGACAGCCTGTGATTCTCACGTTTACATAAAACAAACACAATAACAACGTCTATAAACCCATGAGAGTTTTAGGCACAATATAAAAATAGTTTTATGTTGCGATGTTAATGCTGTTGTCCATGTGCAGCGGTTAAAGTGCAGCGTGATCAGAGCGTATCAATGCAGTTCTCAATGTTACTGAGATCTCGCAGTGCGGCGACCTCTCCAAGGTTTTGCGGGATTTGAAACGTCAATACGGCAAATAAGATACTATGCATATTCTTTGTATTTTGTCTGTCTTTCATGCATTGAAATACTGTTAAAAAGGTAAAAACACAGTCTTCTTTTTGAGACCAGGAACTGATTAATGCATTTGACATAGTTTCTTATGGGAAAATTGGTTTTGGTTTGAGAACAACATTTCGGAACCTATTAAGTTCTAAATCTGAGGTTCCACTGTATATACTATTCATGTTTTGAGGCTGAGCTTAAAAGAATTCATACAAGTGGATTTTCTAACATCCACAGACAAACTGTTGCACAAGCAAGGAGCACGATAATCAAACGCTCTACAGCCTGCTGACTTCTTTTGAACCCTGGGCACACAAGGCAAGCCATCATCCTGAGGCTGTAAAGCATGGAATGGCACGTAAGCCTTAATACGTTCCACAAGATAAAAGGGTGAACAACTATTAAGAATTTTGTAGATCAACAGCAAAGCCTTAAAATCTGCTTTAACATTCGCAGGAAGCCTAAGATTGGAGGCCAACATCTTCAGGAAGATGTTCTTAACCTCTACATAGGAAGTAATGCCTTCAACTCTCTCTGTCTGTTTGAGCACATATTTACATACTAAAAAATGTGTGGATCGAGTTTCTCCAAAATGGTAGAGGAGTGGGGCATGGGTGAAGAAAGAGCACAATAAATTTTTAGTGTGGCTCCAGTTTTTTCATTTGTGTTAATAAGAGGACATTTTAACCAATTTTCCTGGAGTTTTCGAGGGTCAACCCCCAGGACTCCTGATGAAGGTAAAGGAGATGCCCACATTTGTCCTGGCTGTTATAGATAGACGGTTACTAAGTCGTGGAGATTCCTGCCTCAGTGGTTGTCATCCAGGACTCAAAGAGGTTCTGTGTTTACACTTCCAGACCTGGTATGACCTGTACACCCTGGGCCAAAGAAGAGCTGAATATAATTTAGTGCTGATCCGGATCAAAGAGCAGATGTTGCCTTTGATCTTTGATTCATGCTCCTTTGATCCTGATCAAAGGGTGGATCCTCCCTTTGATCCTGATCATGCTTTCGATATTCAATCCTGACACTTCATCTGCATTGGCTCAGACCACCCAGCTGTAAATGTGTACCCGCTTTGGCTGGGGAAGTAACCTGCATCAGACTGGTAACCCATCCAGGGAAAATTGTAGACTGTCTGTTGTGTGGGCCGCCAGAAGAGGAGGTACTGCTGGCCCACCACCAGAGGGCGCCCTGTCTGGAGTGCGGGCTCCAGGCACCAGAGGGCGCAGCCACCTCACAGGAGCAGCCAGGGTGACAGCTGTCACGCATCACCTGCAACAGCTGTTACCAATCACCTGATCAGCAGGGGTACATCAGCAGGACGACGTCTCCACCTCTTTGCCGAGATATCGCTCTACCTGGAAGGTAACGTTCTCAGCTGACTGTAGGATCTTTCGACAGTAACATTTTGTGATTTTGTGCATTGTATAGCAGACTCTTTTTCCAACGAGAGGTGGAGGTAGTTTTCCTGCCGTGTGGATTCCTGGGTGCAAACGCGCCCACATTTAATTGTTTTTTTGTTCCTCGCCAGCAGTACCAGGTCCGACACGCGGAGGCAGTGGCCACCTGGGAGTTCGGGACTTGGCGGCTCCAGTATTCCCGGGGTCTGGTGGCGGAGGAAATCGTGTGGTTCCGGTTCTACTTTGGACAGACGTCTTCTATCTTCGAGCCTGCCCACACGACACCTTTTGTGATTTGGCTTTCTGTCTATTGTTGTAATCTGTTGTATTTGTTGTGCCCATTCACAACAGTAAAGTGTTGTTATTTGACTTCCTCCATTGTCCGTTCATTTGCGCCCCCTGTTGTGGGTCTGTGTACCTACACTTTCCCAACAGGATATCTCGGCCAACGTCATGGACCCCGAGGGGCGTCAACCGGCCGTTGAACGGCCAATGGAAGAGCAGGGCGCACAGGCGTCTGCAGGAGGAATGATCGGTGAGTTGCAGCGAATCCTCACCGCTTTTACGGCTCGGCTGGACCTGATGACCGAGCAGAACGTCCTCCTTAACCGCAGGGTGGAGGCTCTCGCCACGCAGGTGGAAGCGCGCCCTCAGGGCGCTGCTGCGGCTCCCCCTCCTGTCGATCCTGTGCGCAATAGTGACGTTCCACAGGTCGTTCAACGACCCCTCCCACCTTCCCCTGAAGCATACATAAGCCATCCAGAACCGTACGGAGGTTGTGTGGAGACATGCGCGGACTTTCTTATGCAGTGTTCGCTCGTCTTCGCACAACGTCCCGTCATGTACGCGACTGATGCTAGTAAGATAGCTTATGTGATTAATCTGCTTCGCGGCGAGGCACGCGCTTGGGCTACAGCGCTCTGGGAGCAAACACGGCTCCTTCTGACATATGATGGGTTTGTGAGGGAGTTCAGAACAGTGTTCGATCACCCAAATAGAGGAGAGACCGCTTCAGCCGTGCTGCTGTCAATGAGACAGGGGCGCTGGAGCGCAGCTGCTTATGCAGTCGACTTCCGCATCGCGGCTGCAAGATCCGGCTGGAATAGCACTGCCCTCCGCGCCGCCTTCGTAAACGGACTATTGTTGGTCCTGAAGGAGCACCTGGTGGCCAAGGACGAACCGCGGGATTTAGACGGGCTTATTGATCTCGTTATACGATTAGACAATCGGTTAGAAGAACGCCGTCGGGAACGAGACAAAGGGCGTGGCCGGGCACCCGCCGTCCCTCTCCCTTCCGGTTCCGACCGAGTTCCGCCCTCCCCACGCTCCACGGCCTCTACGCTCCGTGTGGTGACAGCTCCCCCTGCTGACGAAGCTATGGACACGAGCAGGGCCACATTTAGGGCACCAGATAGACAGAGGAGACTGGCCCGCGGAGCGTGCTTTGTTTGTGGCTCAATAGAGCATCAAGTGAGGGACTGCCCCGAGCGGTTAAACACCAACGCCCGCCCCTAGACACTGGGTTAGGGGTGGGCCAAAACATTCACGTGGGACATACCCATATTGCCACACGACTCCCAGTGACAATCCTTTATGAGGATTTAACCCTGAAGGCCCCAGCACTGGTGGACACGGGCTCTGAAGGGAATCTGTTAGACAGCAGATGGGCCAGGGAGATAGGGCTCCCTCTGGTGGCGCTTACCTCGCCTGTGCAGGTGCGGGTACTAGATGGCTCCCTACTCCCTCTAATCACACATAAGACACCACCAGTAACTCTGGTGGTGTCAGGAAATCACCGGGAGGAGATCGAGTTTTTTGTGACTCCTGCCACCTCCCGTGTGATTTTAGGGTTCCCCTGGATGTTAAAACACAATCCCCGGATCGATTGGCCGTCCGGGGTAGTGGTTCAGTGGAGCGAGACCTGCCATCGGGCATGTTTAGGTTCCTCGGTTCCTCCCGGTTCCCAGGCTAAGGAGGAGTTCAGAGTCCCGCCCAATCTAGGGACGGTGCAGGTGGAGTACCATGACCTTGCGGATGTGTTCAGTAAGGATCTGGCGCTCACCCTTCCCCCCCACCGTCCGTACGATTGTGCCATTGATTTGGTTCCAGGCGTTGAGTTCCCGTCCAGCAGGCTGTACAACCTCTCACGACCTGAGCGCGAATCAATGGAGACCTACATCCAGGACTCTTTAGCCGCCGGGTTGATCCGGAATTCCACCTCCCCGATGGGTGCAGGTTTCTTTTTTGTGGGTAAAAAAGACGGCGGACTTCGTCCATGCATTGATTATAGGGGGCTGAACGAAATCACGGTTCGTAATCGATACCCGTTGCCCCTGTTGGATTCAGTGTTCACGCCCCTGCATGGAGCCCAAATATTCACTAAGCTAGATCTTAGAAATGCATATCACCTGGTTCGGATCCGGAAGGGAGACGAGTGGAAGACGGCATTTAACACCCCCTTAGGTCACTTTGAGTACCTGGTCATGCCGTTCGGCCTCACAAACGCCCCCGCGATGTTCCAAGCATTAGTTAATGATGTCTTGCGGGATTTCCTGCACCGATTCGTCTTCGTATATCTAGACGATATACTCATCTTTTCTCCGGATCCTGAGACTCATGTCCGGCATGTACGTCAGGTCCTGCAGCGGTTGTTGGAGAACCGGCTGTTTGTGAAGGGCGAGAAGTGTGAGTTTCACCGCACATCTTTGTCCTTCCTGGGGTTTATCATCTCCCCCAACTCCGTCGCTCCTGATCCGGCCAAGGTTGCGGCGGTGAGAGACTGGCCCCAACCCACTAGCCGTAGGAAGCTGCAACAGTTCCTCGGCTTTGCAAATTTCTACAGGAGGTTCATTAAGGGCTACAGTCAGGTAGTTAGCCCCCTGACAGCCCTGACCTCACCAAAAGTCCCCTTCACCTGGTCGGATCGTTGCGATGCCGCGTTCAAGGAGTTGAAACGGCGCTTCTCGTCTGCACCCGTTCTGGTGCAGCCCGATCCTAGTCGCCAGTTAGTGGTTGAAGTGGACGCCTCGGACTCAGGGATAGGAGCTGTGCTTTCCCAGAGCGGGAGGACCGATAAGGTCCTTCATCCGTGTGCCTATTTTTCCCGCAGGTTGACCCCGGCCGAACGGAACTATGACGTCGGCAATCGAGAACTCCTTGCGGTGAAAGAGGCTCTTGAAGAGTGGAGACATCTGTTGGAGGGAACGTCCGTGCCATTCACGGTTTTCACTGACCACCGGAACCTGGAGTATATCAGGACCGCCAAGCGGCTGAACCCCAGGCAAGCCTGCTGGTCACTGTTCTTCGGCCGTTTTGACTTCCGGATCACCTACCGTCCCGGGACCAAAAACCAGTGTTTATGGCCCACCACCAGAGGGCGCCCTGTCTGGAGTGCGGGCTCCAGGCACCAGAGGGCGCAGCCGCCTCACAGGAGCAACCAGGGTGACAGCTGTCACGCATCACCTGCAACAGCTGTTACCAATCACCTGATCAACAGGGGTACATCAGCAGGATGACGTCTCCACCTCTTTGCCGAGATATCGCTCTACCTGGAAGGTAACATTCTCAGCTGACTGTAGGATCTTTCGACAGTAACATTTTGTGACTTTGTGCATTGTATAGCAGACTCTTTTTCCAACGAGAGGTGGAGGTAGTTTTCCTGCCGTGTGGATTCCTGGGTGCAAACGCGCCCACATTTAATTGTTTTTTTGTTCCTCGCCAGCAGTACCAGGTCCGACACGCGGAGGCAGTGGCCACCTGGGAGTTCGGGACTTGGCGGCTCCAGTATTCCCGGGGTCTGGTGGCGGAGGAAATCGTGTGGTTCCGGTTCTACTTTGGACAGACGTCTTCTATCTTCGAGCCTGCCCACACGACACCTTTTGTGATTTGGCTTTCTGTCTATTGTTGTAATCTGTTGTATTTGTTGTGCCCATTCACAACAGTAAAGTGTTGTTATTTGACTTCCTCCATTGTCCGTTCATTTGCGCCCCCTGTTGTGGGTCCGTGTACCTACACTTTCCCAACACTGTCATCCGCTCCATGGTACATACTCCAGAGATAAGCACTGACACCAAGGGGTATCATGGCCCATAGAGGACTTCTTTCTTAATTTTGTCTTGCACTGTATGGGACGGTCAACTTTGATATGAAAGCCATTTGAGTCATTTCTCTGGGCATGATCTAACACAGCAGTACACATGGCACTGAGAAAACAATCTCCTTACCAAGGTAGGCAGCTAGGCAGCCTGATCTTTTATATTTTTAATTTTATATTTTATATTTAATTTTATATTTTCTGTTGTGTTTTTAATCAGGTTCTTTTTGTCTCGTTCTCTAAAATTGTAGCATTATGAGTTATTATATTACTATTATTTTTGTTGTTGTTATTGTTGTTATTATTAATATATAAACAAAAATAAATTTAAAAAATTACAATTTGTAAAACATTTGACTCTTTTATGACAACAAATGCTGAGCCATTATTATACAGAAAACAAATGAACAAAAACGTGCTAACAGCTGCAACAGCTTAATGCTAACTTTAACATTGAAAATGCCGTAGACATGCTAACGTGTTAGCATCGGTCCCATTTTTAAGTTATAGAATACATCCATCAACTGTTTCAGAAGACCATAACAGGTCAGTTTAACATAAAAAAGAAAGAAAGCTAAAGATCAGAATCACAGGTCACCAATCAGGATCAAAGATAAACATTCAACATCTAAGGCCTCATGTCACCCCCCCCCAAAAGAAGATGGAAAAGGAATAATCTTCTCACAACTCTCTACTAGTTTAAAAATATATGTTAAACATAAAAGCATGACAACCCAGGGGGGTTGGTAAGGTTAGATCTTACATGTGTGCAGCACCTTGAGATGGCGTTGTGATTTGGTGCTATATAAATAAAAATAAATTGAAATTGAATGGAACTGAACTGAACGTAAGAATTCCAGTTAGTGAACTTGTCTGGCACAAAACGGAACACGTTTTTTTGAGCACACTGTCATGTCCTCAGAACCACAAACACAGATTTATCAGATGGACATTTCTGGACACAGCTGTAGAGGATCGATAAGGAGGCTGGGACTGAGACGGGGACGAGATAAAGACTATTTTGCAAGTGATAAAAGGTTTTGAACTTAAACAAGAGTTAACATTGCTCAGCTAACACTGTCAGAACAGGCTGACCATGCAATTCTGGAAAACAAACAGACAGGGCTGACAGGCAAACCAAAGCACTGACCCCTGGGAGGTAGTGCCGTGAGCTCTAACAAGTCACCTCTCACTGTATCACTGTTACTGTTACAGTAATAAGTCTGTGCTGGGATTAACACAAAAAACACACCGGCTCACACGCCCCATGCTGATGACCCAGTGAGTGTGACCAGGGCGACCTGACCTCTGGACCTGCGAACTGATCCCAGAATGACATCCACAGCTAGATATAGTTAACAGTTAACTTCAATCTACTCTGAGAAAATTTGGCATCAGAAAGAAATTCCGAAAGGACAAGGATGAAAAGAAAACGGAAGAAAGACCATGAATAAGAACAAGAGGACAAAAGAGAAAAAGGTGATGCATTTTAAATAAACCTTTTCTCAGGTCTGGAAGAAACAACCTGTTTCTGTGCCTGTTGCTTTAAATTGGAAAGCAGCTGGTCATTCCCGCCTAATGAAGGTGGAACTGGAGCAATGTACTGGAAGAACTGCTCACAGACCACATGGGTGTGTCACACAGTCCTAAGACTGTTTATATACTGACAACCCTGCGTGACGTCACCCTTAGGTTATCTATAGAGACCAGGAAGAGCCGTTTTGAAGGCCAAAACTTGCTGCTCTGGGTGTTGTTTTGTTGACAGCGTATACTCTGCCTAGTTCATGGCCGACGCACAAATAAAATGGCTAAAGAGCTGGAGAGTGGGCAAAACCCTGCGTGGCCTAGGCAGGACAAATGAAGCCCTCGCACTTCCACATCTTACTGAACAAGCTAAGCTGACAGACTAACCTTGGTTCTGGTGTTTATTAAATGATATGTTCGATGACTGGGTGGTGGTTTTCAAAATGGATGGCTTTGGTGTGGGCATTAAGAATTATGACCCACTTATTTCCTCAGTAATCATGATTAACTGGATCAAATGCCATCAAGATACCGATAGCTGCTAAAAGTGGAAATGCTTTTAGCATACAAAATGAAATCAAACAGAAATTTCACTTGATGAAAATACTGGAGCACAGGTGTCTTAGGTGATCTGTTAGGACAATTAACCACACAACAAGCCACATTATTACAGACTAGAGCTTTTGGAAAAATTCTACTGTACCTGCATTAAAGGTAATGGGAAATGTACACCTCCAAGAGAGGTGGGTTGAGCTGGATTTGAGCAGGATTCTGACACAAATGGTCAATTTAAAGTTTCCAATTCACCAGCACGTCTTTGGATGTGGGAGGAAGCCGGAGTACCAGGATGGAACCCACGCAAACATGGGAAGCACATGCAAACTCCACACAGAAAGGACCAGGTGGGAAGCAATGTCAAGACTTTCTTTCTGTAACGCAACAGTGCTAACTACTAAACCACTGTCCCCCAGGAACATTAATTTTGTGAGGGAAAAAAAAAATTGTCATGTCTGAGGGCAGCAGCTGGTATAATTAGGGAATAACTGTGTTGTGTCTGATGATTTGCGAAAGTTCATGCTGGTTATACGGTCACAAATTAATGGTCACATTGGCAAAAATGTGCTTTATGGTAATTCTGTATTAGAATCCACATCAATACATTTGCATGGTAGCTTAAATTCACCCATTTTGACATTGTCGTCAGTATGCAACTTTCTCTCACTCTCAGCTAACAGCACCATTATTGGCATCTGCGCATGTAGCATCTGCACTCTGTGTTGTGTTGTTATGACTCCGCCCATTCCCTCCCCTCGGGACGCGAACTCACGATGTCCGGCATGGGAGTCGGACTCTCTAACCAGAAGGCTAAAACCCAGGGCTCTGGCCTTGTGACCAGAGAATCCTTTTGAGCGATGGGAGTGAGGTTTTACTAAGGGCCCTGTCCCAATGGCGTTTAGGAGGATTTGCGTATGGATTGCGCACAAAATTGGCCCATATTCGCCAAACATCCGCAGTATCCGTGTAACATGCCTGTATGAGTCGGCCGTCATCCAAACACGCCCGTGATCATCCGCAGAGGCACGCATGTCCACAGCCAGGATTTTTGAGCTGTTCAAAAATCTGAATACAGATGACATCCGCCTTACATACTCCATATATACTCAATTCATACACAATACATACTCACTCTGTGCGCTGTATATCTGCCGTTAACCGTTGATATCTGCAACTGATGGGGATTTGCGGCTTGGCAGCGGACCAGGACAGTGTGTAAAACAGATATATTGCGTGCCCATCACGTCCACATCACAAACTAAAATATGCTGTAGCGAATGCATACAAATTGGCCATGAATAAAGCGTTTTTATTACATCTGCTTTGCAGCTGATTTGCGGACAACCTGTGAATGCACAACAAACACATCATGTAAACCCAAAGTACTACGTATATGTGGCAGAAAGTGACATACCTGCCAGTCAGTGCCGGTCCGGCTGTGTAAATCCACAAAGACGTAGCTGCTGCAATCCAGGACTTTTATTTAACACCAACAAAAGGAAGAGTTGCTGTTTATCCACAACTCACTCAAAAAAAAAAAAACACCGTCTCACAGCCCGAGTGGCTTCCCCCCTCTTGCTCCCCAAACTCAAGAACAGTTAACCCTCGCATGACAAAATGAACATTAACTCTGTGATCAACTTGTCCAAGTCCAGCAAATGCTCCAGAGGCTGTATTGTTTGTGTGAATAGTGATGCCGACGGCCCGAGTGCGCTTCTTTTATGACCGCAATGCAGATGCCATGCACGTGCAACACGTGCGCAATGCATTCATAATACACCCGTAATACACCTCGGTTATATACACCGGTTATATAACCGTGACTGTTCATCATATATTCGCTATATATTATTAATATATCCGTAATTCATTTGCCCATTTTTGTTGCGGACGACAACGAACACCTGCAATTTATATACTCAATTCATGCGCAATTAATCCTCTCCCCTGTGGGACAGGGCCCTAACTACATCTGCACAGCGATACCTGCTGGCCTCCGTTACACGTAGCAGCGCGCGTAGCCGGTCAGGCCGCAAAGTAATACATTAAATGTGAAACAGTCTAATATTTTGCGACCGTACACCCAATATTATACGGTCTGAAATCTCACATGATAACCAATCAGATTTGTGGAAAAAAATGTATCTGGATTAGAATGGAAAAATATAGTCGTTTGAACTTTATGTTCTTATCACAATTTGTTAATGCCATTGCACCAGTTCAGAATGGGAAAGTTATGCTCATGGAAATAGAGACCTGGAATGGATGTCACATGACTAGCGGCGTGCCGCACGGCGGCCATTACTAAGGGTGGAGAGAGCGCCTTGAGCCAGTTAAACAGAAGCGAAATGAGAGGAAAAAAGGCAGCCAGTGCTTCACCAACAACTGCACCAACTACAAAAACAAATTCTCGAATACTAAAATGAACTGTACAAGAGCCTTAATGTAATTATGTAAAATAAATGTCTATTTTAAAGTCGTTATGTTTTGAGACTATAACTCAACACCAAAAGTTCTTTTCATTAAGCTGCATTCATATGCATACAAACAAAACAAAAATGTTTAAATATATTTATGTATATATATACTTGCAGTTGTTTAATATGATATGTACATGGTGGTCACATGTGGCATTTAAATTTTAACAGTGTGGTTGGAGGGGATGGAGGAGGTACTTTTTACCCTGACTGAGGTTCAAAAGTAATAAATTCTGAATGGCTTTATATCTACTTGTAATAAAATGTTAGTAAAAATCATATATATGTTGTCATTAAAAGACTAGCAATAATGTTACAGTGGAAAAAGCAGCAAAGGTAAATTACCACAATGACAAGGCATACTTCAGATTTATATTTTAATACATAAGGTTTTTTTATCCAGACATGTATGGGTTCATTAGAGCTTTTAATCAGCTTGAATACAACTTACAAGGCTTCATTTATAAAAATCCATTGATAATTATGATGACAGGAAAAAAAAAACATCACAGTAAATGAAAATGGCATATTTTCCCCAAATTTCCACACTTTACATAAAACATTTTTTTCTACCCAGGCATGTATGGGTTCATTAGAAAGAGCAATTAAAGGGCTTTAAAACAAGCCTACGTTTCTGAAAATCTGTTAACAAATAGCGACAATAGAGCAAGAAAAGCAGCACAGTTTGTCAGAATTTCTCCAAATTTCTGCATTTTACATAAAAGTTTTTTTTTTTCACCCACACATGCATAGATTCATTGGAAAGAGCTTTCAAAGGGCTTTAAAACAAGCCTACATTTATTAAAATCCGTTAAGAAATAGTGATGCTAGTGCAAAAAAAGCGGTCAGTTTATTACTGATGATCTGAACATCTCCACCCTTAGTAATGGCGCCTTCCTGTCCTGAGCGACGCTAATAGATTGAAGCGCGTACGTCCATTACAGGTCTCAACACACCTAAAAACACCTCCGTGTTGATAACCATTTGCAAAATCCAGGCGGCTTTTGGTGGCTTTCAGTTGAGTGAGTATCTGAGAAATTGTTTAACAGCAGGGCATGTTCCAACTTGTCCTTAAGGCTTCCAACAGAGGTGTTTTTCCTGTGGCAGGTGCGCTGTGCCGGCTGCGAGCCGACGCGCCAATCCGTCCGCATGTCTTTCATTAAAAAAATCTCCTTTAACAGTGGAATGTTCGGATAAACTGATGATCCCGACCTCTTCTGAAAGTTCTCTGTTCTCTCCCGACGTCCTGGGTCAACAGAGGCTTAAATTTGGAGGTTTTCAGCTTGAAACAGGATGACGACGTCCCGCTCCGTGGGAATTCCTTACAGCGATAGAAACAATCCAAAATCTCTCAACAGCCGTTAAAATTTTCACCGAAAACCAGCTTAATTTGTCGAATGGTGTCCACTCGGATGTGCCTCACAGTTTTGGAAAAAATTTTGATGAAGCACAGCGCCAGTCTCTCAGCAACTTCTCAGACAAAGGAATTCCGACGAGGGGGCTAGACCACTCCTCCCACAAGGCGTGCTCACAGGCGAATGACGTCACCGACAGGCGTGAAAAAACTCTTGCATGCCCACGAGGGTTCAAGCTTGGCTGATGTAATCACACGTGATTCAAATCCATATGGTTTTTTAAAAAATAATAAGGTCGGATACTTTTCTAATAGACCTCGTATATCAATCAAACTGCAGAGTATCACACTGAAATGAATTGTTCCATAATACAAAGTATCATCCCTGGGTCTAATCATAGCACATGTACCTCTATATGTACCAGAGTTTTTTACAAAGGAGAAATACACATTTATATATGAAACCTTTTCTTATATTAGTTTGCTGCTCAGCTTGACTAGGACTTCTTGATAGTAGAGATATTGTATCTCAAAGGATAAATAATAAAATATAAAATAAAATATGCCACTACATATTGATTATGACTGACTGACTAAATGAATGAATGAATAAAATGTACAGTAATACATTGATCAGAAGCAAACAAAAAACCTTATTGGGAAATCCCACAAAAGGATGTATGCCCCAAATCATTTTCATACTCTACTGGTATGAGCAAAGCCACACGGACAATACAAGATAAACCTCAATATCCACAGTGATGTTTGGGAAACACTCTATATTGACATAACACTTACCACAGTTCAAAATCACCAGATCACTCATTTATTGACATTAATTTAACATTATTGAATACAATTTAATATTAGTTCTGAGTATGGACTCTGGGTGAAGGGATCAAGAGACACACAAGTTTCCTACTGTGTACATACTGTATGTCACACCAGTGAATTAGCACGTTAGGTTTGATACTGTGCAGAAAACAGAAGCTGAAAAGCCTCATTATTGGTTGGAAAAAAAAAAAAAAACCTGTCACATGTTCTTCTCGTGAGCGAAAAGAATCCGTTACTATCTACACTCTCCCCATACACAATATAGACCCAGACAGTGACGATGAAGCAAAGTCACGTCAACACCTCCCATACATCTTCAAATACAGCAACAGCCAAAACAGAACCTTATCGGAGAGCATGCTGACGGAAGACTGCAGAGTGACAGAAAGCAGATACAAACGGTGACAGAGAAACCAGATGCAGAGACCAGTGCTGAGGATCATGGACAAGACAATGAAAAACGGAAGAATCACAAGGTGCCATCATACATCTGAGATGACAACAGCCAAGTCTTGTACCTGACTGGGTTATACACAGTTTACACACACTCATCATGGGCATGAATATCATGGAAATTTTGGGCTTTTAATGATGTCTTTGAACTGTTCTTTGGGTGGAATAATTGTACAGCATAATACAGCATTAATGACTTTTAAAAAACAAGAACTGGGTGCTGAAATAATACCTTCATTTAAATCTTTAATAAATGGTGTTGAAGGTTCTACAGTGTCGTCACAAGGCCAAGGTTGATTAGCTCCTCATTAGTGATGATGATTGATTACAACTGGTAGCTTCTCGTTGCCAGCTTGACAGCACTCATTGGACTGACCAATACTCAGAACAATGGGACAGTCCAAGGAACACAGTGAAGGTCTAAGACGGAGAACTGCAGGTTTACACAAGTTGGGAAGGTTTCTTAGAGCCATTTAAAAAAAAAAAAATGCAGATTCCAAGATTATAAGTTCAAGGTCTGGAAGCAGACCAAAAACTGTCACCCTCAGATGAGAGGAAATTGGTTAGGATGCTCAGAAACAACCCAGGAACCACCAAAGCCCACGCCTGCCATGAAATGGAAACTTACTGGAACGCGTCATTGTCCACAGTGAAGTGAGTTTAACATCGCCATGGACTGAGAGGGTGCTGACCAAGAAAGAAGCTCCTGCTCCAAAAATGACACCCTCAAGCCTGACTGAAATTTGCAGCTGTCCACATGGACAAGCCAAATGCATTCTGGAGAAATGTTCTATGGTCAGACGAGCCAAAGATTGAGCTATTTATTTGGCCACAATGACAAGAGGTATGAAGAAGTAAAGGTGAGACTTTCAAACCTAAGAACGCTGTACCTCCTGTCAAGCATGATGGTGGCAGCATAATGCTCTGTGGCTGTTTTGGTGCCAGTGGTACTGCACAAAGTTGATGGAATATTGGAGGAATAGGACTACTTACAAATTCTTCAACATCCCTGCAAATCAACAGTTCATGTACTGAAGAATATATTCATGTACTGTTCTCACTGTCAAGTCACACACACACCAACTAACAATGCACGGAAACCTTTCAAAATAAATGCAATGTTATGAAGGAAAAGGCATAAATTCTCTATCATAAATCCAGCTGTGTTTAATCAATAAACAATAACTGGTGTTTATAATGTTTTTTTAAAACCAGGGAAATAAAGCTAAGTCTATACACAATCACTGGTTTAAAAATTATATCCGCAGGGGCAGATCCAGGGTTTGAAAGGGGGATGTGGATTTGCGAACAACTAAGGTGTGAATGGGGAAGAGGGGGGTTGACTTTTTAGGTGCCATTTCCTGCTTTTTGGCGCATATTTTACGACAAAATGAACCACAAAGAAAATACTATATACTATATACTATATTAACTTTGTCATTAATTTGAATTTGTATTGTTCATTCTTGAATGTGACGCTGTGACATTATGATGACACGTAACAGACAACATTTTAAATGTCTGTGGCTAAAAAAGTGAACACCTTTGCTACACCTCGGCCCGGTTTCATAAAGCAGCCTAATCTTTTAGTCTATTAAACTTAGTCGAATACGATTAGTCGCCCAACATTCATTCATTCATCTTCTACCGCTTAGTCCAATTAAGGGTCGCGGGGGGCTGGAGCCTATCCCAGCAGTCATAGAGCGTGAGGCGGGGTACACCCAGGACAGGACGCCAGTCTGTCGCAGGGCCACAAATAGACAAACAAACACAGACACACACACCTACGGACAATTTATTTTATTTTTTTTAAAGATTACAATCCACCTAACCCGCATGTCTTTGGATGTGGGAGGAAACCGGAGCACCCGGAGGAAACCCACACAAACACGGGGAGAACATGCAAACTCCACACAGAAAGGCCACGGGAACTGAATCCACGACCTTCTCGCTGTGAGGCAACAGTGCTAACCACTAAGCCACCATAGTCGCCCAACATTATCCATGTAATCGCCATTTCACATCGATGGCTAAACTTGTAGAAAAGCCATTTTATTTTTACAGGCATAGCGGCCTCTCGAGTGCCGTTGCCAAGAAATGCCTCCAATGCGCAAGAGTTTTCTTTACTTCCGGGTTGGTCATTGCCGGGTTGGTCATTGTCATTGCCACTGGCTTTATTAACATTTATGGACACATATGAACTGCAAACAACGTGCTTAGCTCTTAGCCTAGCAGTTCTTCTTCTACACTTCCGTCAAGCCTTTTTGTGCACACACCGCTGCTCAGCATAACAGTGACACTCGATGGTGAATGTAAGAACTGTCACAAATACATCATGGCAGTCATCTGCTACAACTGTGGCCAAAAGCAGATGAAGTTCTCCTTTTGGAGGAAACCGAGCGACATAGGGGTGCTCTTGAGTGTTCCATCAAGTGGTAGTACATGATAGCTGCCATTTTTGAGGTAAGACACTAAAGATTTGTTGACTAAAATAAGATTAGTATCCTCTGTGCCAGGCTAAAAACTTTAGTCGGGTAACGTGAAACTTTAGCTGACTAAGCGCTTTGTGCAACAACTAACATAAAGAAATTAGTCAACTAAGTGAGTTTATTCGACTAAAGATTAGACTGCTTTATGAAACCGGGCCATTGTAGAATCATGGTCAGGTATAGAGCTAGCTTTATCACATATTACAACAAAAATCTGCCCTATACTCATAAACCAGCCTTCATGAGATAAAAGAAATAATAGAGCTGATAAATCAACTTTTCCTATCAATTTGGGAATAACCCTGTTGTGTCTGATGATGTGTCAGACCTTCATGCTGTTATATACTTTCAAAAATATTGCTTTATTTGCGGAGCCGGTAAAAGGAGTTTTATTGGCGACACGTTAACGGAGCTGATAAAATGGATATTTTCGACCGTATACAACAGCATGAACGTCTGACACATCATCAGACACAACAGGGTTATTCCCATTCTAATCCAATTCCACCATTTGCGCAGTTCATTTTTCTGTAGCTAATTCGGTCGGCGAGAGTAGGCTTAGGTGAAGCAGTGGGCTGTCTCTGCAACAGCGGTCAAGGCGCGGAGTAATCCATCAAATGTGAAAATTGTGAAAGGAATTTTCCCAGACGAAATGAAAATTGCCAAGGTAGTCCCACTATATAAAAATGGAGACAAACATAATTTTTCAAATTACAGGTCAGTGTCATTGCTTCCACAGTTTTCTAAAATTATGGAAAAAGTTTTTGTGACAAGGTTGGACAAATTCATTGAGAAACATCATATTTTAAATAATGCTCAGTATGGATTCAGAACAAAACATTCGACAGCTATGGCAATTATGGAATTAACAGAGAAAATATCAACAACAACAGATAATAAGGATTATTTCGTAAGTATCTTTATCGATCTGAAAAAAGCTTTTGATGTTATCGACCATTCAAGATTGCTTCACAAGTTACAACAATATGGAATTAGAGGTATTGCACATCAGTGGGTAAAAAGCTACTTAGAAAATAGAAAACAGTTTGTTCAGATAAATAATACTAAATCAGAATTGTGTAACATTATTTATGGTGTACCACAAGGGTTGGTACTTGGACCCAAACTATTTATTTTGTATATCAATGATTTTGTGAATGTATCTAAAGTACTTGGCAGCATATTATTTGCTGATGATACAACATTATTTTACTCTGGATCAGATATACAGGAAGTAGTTCAAGTGATAAATACAAAGTTGGAAAAAGTTAAACATTGGTTTGATATAAACAGATTGTCACTAAATCTTAATAAGACAAATTTCATATTAATGACAGAGTGGGAAATAATGATGTGTCATTAAAAATAGATGGAATGGACATACAAAGGGTAAAAGAAACAAAATTTCTAGGAGTCATGATTGATGAAGATCTTACATGGAAGTCACACATAAATTACATAAAAGGAAAAATAGCGAAAGCCATTGCTGTTTTGCATAAAGTAAAATTTTCATTAAATAGTTATGGTTTATTAACATTGTACAATTCATTGATTGTCCCATATTTAACTTATTGTGTAGAAATCTGGGGATCAACATGTACAACTTATACACAACCATTCTGCAGAAAAGAGCTTTAAAAATGATTAGTAATAGTTGTTTTAGAGATCCATCTAATCCATTATTCATTAAGTATAGGGTACTTAAATTTCATGATTTAGCTGATTTGAAAATATTACAAACAATGCATCAAGCTAACAAAAATACCTTACCAATAAACATTCAAAATATGTTTGAAAAAAGAGTAAGTAGTTATAATTTGAAAGGAATAGAAGTCTTACAAAAAACAAGATTCAGAACCAAAGTAAAGGAACGGAGTATTGCAGTGAATGGTGTAAAATTATGGAACAACCTCAACAAAGAAATCAAAGAATCAAGGTCGCTTAAATTATTTAAAAAACGTATTAAATTAGATGTATTAAGTAAGTATGAAACTATGAAATAAGTCATTGGGCTATGACAAAGCCTAGGGTGTGATCTGTTAGTGATGTCTAGAATGTTTTAAGTTTATAATGTAACCTGTTATGGATGTAATCTTTTAAATAATGGTTAAAATTATGAAATAAGTCAGTGGTATGTGACAAGTCAAAAATGTAATCTGTTTAATAATGTTGAATAATGATACTTAAAATTGAAAGACTGTATTGTAAAAATGGGCAGAAAATATAAGACTTGTTCTTCTCTCTGCTCCTTTTCATTCAAAGTTTTGTAAATTTCATTTCTGCTTTCTGTCTTTTTCTTTTAAATGAATGAAATAAATAAATAAATAAAAAATAAATCAAATGTGAAGCGGTAATTCTGTATCAGAATCTACAAAAATACTTTCGTATGGTAGCTTAAATTCACCCATTTTGGCAGCGGCACGCGACTTTCTCTCACTCAGAGCTAAAAGCACTAACAGCTAGCAGAGCACGCAGGCGGTGTTCTGACAAATTGTGAGTCTAGAAAGTTCCACACCCCGACAATACTGCATCAGAACACCAGTCTTTGGCCTAATATGGTCTAATATTTTGTTCTGTTCCACAGATATTATAAGCCTGATTATGTCACATGATTAACCAATCAGATTTGTGAAAAAAATTAGAATTTTACTTCTCTGGAAACTGTGGCAATAAAATCAGGGTGATACAAGTCTTAAATCAGGGCGATACAAAAAAAGACATTGAAAATACCAGGCTTTGTATCGCCCCACTTTTCATCCAATCAGGAGGCCCCATTTCTCGGCCCCACCAATGACACACTCCTATTTTGTGTTACCCTGGTGACAAGTGCAGGATCCTGATACAGGATCCAGATCATTTCATTCAACCAAGATGTCTGATCAAGGTGAGAGAGTTTTAGCCTGCCTAGCAGGGAGAATTCTGCAACTTGACTTTCATACTGAAGGTGTGAGACACCAATAAGTTATTGAAGAGGACAATCAAGACTTAATAGAGAGACATAAGAACAAGAACACCACCAGGAAAACGGAGAGTGATGTGTGAACTTGTTCACTGAATGGCTGAGTGGAACCAAGAAGAGAGTGCTCCTTGTTCTTTTTCCGGTGGTTGACGATAATTATATGGTTCTTGTTCTTTATTTTTGTTGTAATATGTGATAAAAATCTTATTACATGTCTGTTTATGTATCTTGCCCGTATGAGTCGGACTCATACAGATACCCTGGGGCAAGATACATAAACAGACATGTAATAAGGTATGCGAATCACTTGCTGCTGAGTAGAGGGTTCAGAAACGGCATTCGGCAGGGATTTAAATGTTTTTGGTCTGTGACAAGGATGCAGACTTTCTGAAAAGCCTGTCTGATTGGTTGAACACACCTGAGTTTGTTAATTAGCAGCAGGTGTAGCAGGGAGAGGTGACAACATGCAGACTAGCTGACCTCCAGAAGCGCGGACGGTGATCTCCGCTCAAAGCAAGTTATCACAATAAAATCTGAATGGGTAGAGTTTAAAACACAAAACACTTCAGCATTTACCTGCATGACAGCGTTCTGCTTTTCTTCCCCTGGAGAGCAACATCTTAAAAGAAAGGAGAATTGCACAGGCTTTACTCTAATGCTTTTACTGTACAAAATACCACAGCAGCAGCAGCAGTTCGCACATGCACGATCATAAAGCGCATCCAGCAAACCCTCGCAGGTGATGCCACGGGGTGCCACATGCCTTCAGGTTGAAGTGGGGAGTGGTGCTGGTCACCAATCCCTTGGAGGTCAGACTCGCTCCTTTGGCACAGCGACAACTTAGATCTCCGCTGTGGGTTTTCCCTCTCAACCACTTTTTTCAGACAGAAAGGACAGAACAGGAATGCAAACATCAAAGGGGAGGGGAAAAGAGGAGGAGTCTACCGGTGCCGCTTATAGGATTACCCAGATTATCCTCCCCAAGAGATCAATCCCACAGGAACTGTTTGCTGCAGCACAAATCAGCGTTGCTACTGTACGCTCACTGTTTCGGTGCAGCTTTTCCTCTGTGATGTTGGCAAAACTGTCAGCACAGGGACACCTGTTGTAGTGGAAGAACAGGGGGCGGCGGGGAGTCGAGGGTCAGCGTGGAGGGAAAAGGGAGACGGCTTCAAGAGTACAGCAAAACCACTGCTCTCAGATTACTCGCTCTTAAAAGGGATCAAGATTTAAGAGCATGGGAAGTCAGACAGTGTGACACTAATGCTCCTGGAGTCCGCTATTTATACATCAATGCCACTTATCTCGAAATATTATCTTCCGTATCTAACATGTCGTCTGCAAAATCAAAATGAACAATTTGACAAGATGTGTCCAGAGGCTAATGAGTTATCTCCTCTCCCTTCTGTCCCACTCAAAAATGTGCAGAACTCCCCCTTGATGATAAGTGGGCCAGCGCACGTGCTCATCACCGCTGCACAAGTGCATTAGTGACTTTCACCTGTGTGCACAATGTTTTAACACCCAGCATTCCAGGATGTCAGGAGTTGTCTTTTTCAAGGCGGTACGATGACCCGGCAAAATGCACAATAAAGCGAAAAGCCAGATCTGAACATGGAATACTGAATACTGTGGTTGAAATATAAGGAGAAGAAGAAGAAACAGCAAGATGTGTAACGCTGGCAACTGCAGGTTTGGTGATTAAAACGGCCGCTGTTTTTCTCTTTTCTGCAAATATATGTACTTATGTCTCCATATACATTTCTACATGCTTTACTTTTTCTTGTTTCCCCCTTTTTAATATTATTATATTTAAGTAAATATTGGAGGAGTGGGGTACAATTAGTTATACCTAACAGCTAACGTTAGCTTATCTAGCCGACCATAGCAACGTTCATCGTAGCTTACAAAATAGTTGGTTCTTTTGTGTTTGATAACCCACATTAATTCATACTTTTGCCCACATTTATTTTATATGTATTTGTTAATACCGTTACTGTAGGTTTAACTACGCTAATATACTTTATACACTAATTTCCGTTTTTGTTTATTGTGTTAGCTTGCTGGGTACGGTTGGCTAATTAACGGCTAATTTAGCTCTTCTACTATAACTAGCTTATTTTCACTATTTACAATTTTATTTTACATGGTGTCGATTTTTAATGATTCATCAGTTTGTGTTCCTTTAAAGATATCAACATATAGTACCTATGTTCTTAGGTTTCCATTTGATAGCATAATGATTATACTTTTTATTTTCCTACAGTATGCTAACATAGTTACTTTAGATAGACACCAGTACACTCACACACTCATAGCTTCTGCTTCTATAGCTTAGCCTAGTAACTATATATGATTTTACCACTAGTCTACATACTAATTACCTCTACTACAATCTTCTCCTGCGATGTCTTATCCTTCTTATGTTATTATTTATACCTTTTTCTTGAGCTACTTGGGTGGGTAGGGAGAGTTCCCATGGGATAAAAAAGCTTTTTAACCTACCATCCCTGGTTGTCAAGACCAGGCACCTAGGTGCCTCTACTCTACTCTTTTCTACTCTCCTATTTTACTCTTCCTTTTTAGATATTTAGATATAACTTTGCATACTGGCATAGTTCTACCTTAGAATTGGAATATAATATATAAGATATACCTTACTGAATTTTCATGGACTAAAAATGTACCTTAAAGGCAACAAGGAACAGCACATGAAAAACATCAGGCTGCACAAACACACTGCAACATCCTCAAGGTGGACTGATTATGAAAAAAACAACAACCTGAAAGCTATCAGATTAGTAATGATGTTAAAATCAGGGCACAAAAAGTAGCAGATTGCAAAGTGGGCATAATAATGAGTGGGATGACATACATTTGTGCCACAGAATGATACAAGTCTAATTACCAGCAGAAAATAGGAAACAGCGAGTGAGCACATTAACCATCAGCCCGCTGGGAAATATTGGCAACTTCTGAAGCTATTTTAGGCGCACACACATGCATGCATACACATGTACGTATGCATACACGCAC
This sequence comes from Thalassophryne amazonica, assembly GCF_902500255.1. Taxonomy (NCBI): domain Eukaryota; kingdom Metazoa; phylum Chordata; class Actinopteri; order Batrachoidiformes; family Batrachoididae; genus Thalassophryne; species Thalassophryne amazonica. The sequence continues at coordinate 29,119,734 of NC_047112.1, read as the reverse complement.
GCACATGCATACACAAACCTTGGACCTTGTGAACTCCAAATCAGTAGGAATCATGCAGTTTGGGCTACTTTGTATGCACAACAAGTTTGCAATTTTTGGAATGAAAAAAAAAATGCTGCCAGTGATCTTGACTCTTGACCTACAGTTAGGCTATGTAACATATGTTTCAGGTTTGATCACAATCCTGTGTGCATTTTATATTGGCCTTTCTCAGAGTGGTCTGTCGACCGCTGGTGGCCCATGGGCAGCCCCTAGTGATCCACAAGTATATTGGTAAAATATCACATTAAAATTTTCTAATTTTTTTTAATGTTTCTCAAACTGTTTAGAAACAACTCTAAACTCCAATAGATAATAATATACCATTGAAGGGGTAAGCAGACCTATTGTTCTTGGATATTTGGGGAGTTCTGGTCTGGGACATTTTCTTCTGTTGGTTAAATGTTTGAGAAACACTGTTTTCAATGATTTAAAAAAAAAGTCCTCCAGTGACTTTGACCTTTGGCTTTTAGACTATGTGATCTATGTAGCAACTCTGATAACAGTCAGGCAGAAGCAGAAGTTCTGCTCAGAAGCAGCTTATAGATTTAAAAGGCTTCCAGTAATTTCGATCTTTGACCTTCACAATTGAAAATCAACAGCGGTTTTGGAGTTATTGTGCTCACAATCAAGTGACCTTTACCACTGACATTCTGAACCCAAATCAAAACATTTCGTAAAGTCCACACATGTAACAATCACGTTGAGTTTGATCATTTTTGAAAGCACAACAGCAGCAATACATTGCTGTGCTTAAAAAGTAATTGTAGGCTTAAAAAAAAAACATGCTCAAGAGCCAAGGGCCAAGCACACATAGGTCATCTCAAGCAAAGCTGCAGAAAGGGTGAGAACTCTGTGGAAGGTACGAGGCAAGAAACTGAATTCCGAGAGTTGGACGACTGTCTACAAGACACAAATGCACAGCGTAACGGAATACGATTACTTGGCCTGGATGAATGCTTCACAGACCATTCTCATCCAGATGGACTCCATCCAGAGAAAGGCACTAAACATCATTGGGCTTGAAGCCACAGCAGCTGAGGAGTTAACAGTTAGCAGTCAAGAGCCCACACGGAAGGCGGGTAGATCACTGCAGCTACTGTTCAACGAGCACACCAAGCACAACGCTTCAGATTTAAAACTATGCTGCCATCATGATGGATGGTGTGCTGCATGACAACCTGCCCTACATGGTTCCAACATCTACTTTCTGCAACCACAGCGGTTTAGTCAGGTCTTCTATTTCCTCACTCTTGATGTGGCTGAGCACACCTGACTTTGTTCATTAGCAGCAGGTGGAGCAGCGAGAGCTTTAAAACATGCAGGGCAGGTGATTTCAAGGGCTAGTGGCCATTGATTTAGATCCTACTCTGTATTTTGTGTGTAATGCTCCACCCTTCCATGTAATAATATGTTTCATGTCACCGACATTAATGAGCGAAGCTCCTCACCATCTCACCATATCATTTTAGGTCCTTCAGACTTTTTTCCAGTATAATAATGTTGTAAATGTAAATGTTAGAAAATTAAATTGGTGAAGAAGCAAGAAGGTCATATAGGTCCATCAGACTTTTTTCCAGTATAATTTAGAGTTAGAAAATGAAATTGTGGAAGAAGCACTTAACCGTCAAGGGTCATATTGTTTCATCAGACTTTTTTCTGTATAATAATGAAAAAACAAAATTGTTGCAGAAGCACGTAACCAGCAAGGGTCACAAAGCTACTTGTGATGTCCTTCATCTGGTACGGAAAAACGAGGGGCCCTGATTTTGCCTTCCATCCCAAGGTAGATGTACAAAATGATGCAAGATATCTAATTGTGTTTTTTGTGTTGGGATTGGAGGGGTGATGTAATGAGGTTCATATGTTTTCCCTGATATTAATATTGCTACCTTGTGTGCAGTTGTGTGTTGGAGATCCTAGGTATTTCTCTGTCTCGAGCAATTGTGGTTGGGGTCTTTAATTCGTGCAAGATCTCCTCCATTAGCACGAGATCTCCTTTTTTTATTGCTCCAGGAACATTTCAACATTTGGCATTTCCAGTTTCAGCACTGCTCTACCATAGAACAAGATTACGCCGGCTCCTACAGAGGCTTCGCTTTGCTCAAAATAAAAAGGTCATGTGATCACAGCCTCCTAGTTAACAAATATGAGGATAGAACAAACTTTTGTACATTACTGTAAAGTTTGTTTTAAAGATACTTGGTGATGATACAAGCTGATTGAAAAAAAAAAAAAAAAAAAACATAATATGACCAATTTAATTTTCTTCCAGCAGCAAGGATACATCCTTCATGAATCACCTTCAGGGGGATGGACAGAGAGACAAAAGGCAAACGTGATGATCATATATGCACCCTTGTTGGGTTTGAGTGGTGAAGCTAGAATTAAAGTAAATCAACAGTGGTTTAGTTGTGCAGCATGTTCACAGCTCCTTTTTCAAAGCTGGCACTTGTGCTGAAAGATACCATTAAACACTGAGAAGCTTTCTTCAGCGTGCATGCATCTTTGTCTTGCACAGCTTCAAGTTTGATGCGAAGTGCACCTGCATGACTGGCGTTGCAGCATGCTTCCACACAATGCTGGAAAGACTGTAACCAGCAACCGAATTCCTTCAGAGTCAAATTCCTTCAATTTGATGATCCACGGTGCACAAACTAAAGGCCATAGCACAAGTGCATTTGGACATGTGGGCAGCTCTATTTTCTGATTTGGGCAGTTTTACCCATTCCTCTTTGCAGCACCTCTCAAGCTCCATCAGGTTGTATGGGGAGCATAAGCGCACAATAGACATGTGAATCTCATCACTGACAACAATTCGATACACATCTCGATACACTACCAGCAATATGATACATGACAATACGATGCAATACGATTCACCCCTGTTCCCGATTCAATGCCATTTGATATGTATTTGATGGCGATACAATTCCTCACAATGCGATACAATATGATTTGGTGCGAAACAATGCGATTCAACATGATGCAATTCAGTATGGTGAATCCAATCATGAGAAAAAGTATTTAAGGTGGCCATTTGCAAATGCTTACCCTCTTTGCATCCCTTTTAATGGGAGCCTCTAAACACCTCTCAAATGACCTGAAAACAAAGATTGTTCAACATCATGGTTTAGGGGAAGGATATAAAAAGCTATCTCAGAGATTTCAGCTGTCAGTTTCCACTGTGAGGAACATAGTGAGGAAATGGAAGACCACAGGTGCAGTACCACTTAAGGCCCGAAGTGGCAGGCCAAGAAAAATCTCAGATAAGCTGAAGAGAAGGATGGTGAGAACAGTCATAGTCAACACACAGACCTGCTCCAAAGACCTATAACATGATCTTGCTGCAGATAGTGTCTCTTTTGCATCGTTCAACTATACAGCGCACTTTGCACAAAAAGATTCTGTAGGCAGGAAATTACACTCTATCACAGAGTGAATCAGCTTGACAGTTGTCGCAGACTGAATGGTCTGCCCCCTAAACATTGGTCCACCCTGCCTCCACTGTGCATGTGTCATGCTGAAGCCCAGCCACCCATGTGAAACAGAGTCTCTCCACCCAAACGATCAAATGCATTAATGGGATTATTAACCATGAGATGACAAGGTAAAACCTCTTGAATCATTCTAAAGTCGAAACGAGGCCGATTTAAGCAGAAATGAGGCTTTAAATGGTGACACATGAAGTGTCCAACGTGCAGTGAACACATCAGTTAACAGCTTGTGCAGCCACGGTGCTCTGATCGCTTCCTCCGTCTATTATTATGGAATAATGCTGAATTTATGTGGACAGGATTGTTGTACAAAAGCTTCAGATATCTGTCGCTGAGATAGATGATGACTGCAGTGCAGTTTTAAGCAGAAACGCGGTGATTATCAGTGAACCGTGGCTGATGATGTAAGCACAGTGAAGGCAGGGCTGAGGGAGGACCGTTCTGTCTGCGACACCATCTGTTCAATGCAAGTGGTTTTACTCCAATAAGAGTTGATTTTACACTGTTTGGAGTTGATTTAGCTCTGTGATAGAGTATAATTCACTCAAATGCTATCCCAAAAGAGTAAATTTTATTCTGCATTACCTCTGTAATGCAGAGGAAGCCTTTTCTGCGTACACGCCACAAACAGAGTTGCTTGAGGTATACTAAAGCACATTTGGACAAGCCAGCTTCATTTTGGAATAAGTTGCTGTGGATTGATGAAAATAAAAGTGAGTTATTTGGACATAACAAGGGGTGGTATGCATGGCTGAAAAAGAACACAGCATTCCAAGAAAAACACTTGCTACCTACAGTGAAATTTGGAGGTGGTTCCATCATGCTGTGTGGCTGTGTGGCCAGTGCAGGTACTGGGAATCTTGTTAAAGTTGAGGGTCACATGGATTCCAATCAATATCAGCAGATTCTTGAGAACAATGTTCATGAATCAGTGACAAAGTTGAAGTTGAGCCAGGGCTGGATCTTTCAACAACGACCCTAAACATTGCTCAAAATTTACTAAGGTATTCATGCAGACGAACAAGCAGAACGTTCTGGAATGACCATCTCAGTCCCCAGACCTGAATATTATTGAAAATCTATGGTGTGATTTTAAGTGGGCTGTCCATGCTCGGAAACCAACAAACCTGAGATGTTGTATAAAGATGAATGGTACAAAATACCTTCAACCAGAATCCAGACTCTCATTGGAAGCTCTAGGAAGCATTTAGGGGCTGTTATTTCTGCAAAAGGAGGATCTGCTAAATGTATTTTTTCTGTTGGGGTGCCCAAATTTATGCACCTGCCTAATTTTGTTTAAAGAATTATTGCACACTTTCTGTAAATCCTATTAACTTCATTTCACTTCTCAAATATCACTGTGTTTGTCTGCTATATGATATAATTAAGTGAAATTGCTGATCCAAACAACCAATGATTTAGAAAGGAAAATCATGGAAATCATCAGGGGTGCCAAAACTTTTACATTCATCTGTATTCTTCTGATTCTATGAGAGGCAGAGAATTTGTTTTACTCCTTATAACCAGCAAATTGACCAGATTCAAAGTAAAGGAACAGGAATCAGCTCCCTCATGTTTGTAACCTCACACTGTCAGAACTTAAACAGTAAGACAACATCACTCTCAGTACCACCTTTTCAAAAGTAATATGAGATACTGTTTTCACCAGTTTTGCAGAGTTAGAGGGCGCAGTGGTAGCCACAGAATTCTTTCCAAACTACCTGCCTCCAAAAAGCTTTTCCAAAGGACCTTGACTCTTGTCAAATTTCTCATCATTTAAAAAAAAAAATCAAAAATAATTCCAAACTCCTGATTTAAGTGTTTTAGGTGTGTCAACAATCTCCTAAAACTGCTTGCGCCGTTGTCGCAGTCTCCATTTTGAAACAGATTTGTTGCGGTAGAAATGTGCTTTGCTTTCAGGCTTCCATCCATGGTGCGTTCAATGTGCATCGGAAAAAAATCGATGCAAGCACACATTGACTGATCCGTCGTGATTTCATCCGTCAAATAAATCGATGCACAGGGAATTAATCGATACACTCGCATAGCACACGTTTGTATCTAGAGACCGATTTGTATCAATTAATCTCCACATCCCTAGAGCACTGAAAAACATCCCCACAGCATGATGCTGCCACCACTATGGTTCACTGTAGTGATAGTGTCTGGTTTCCTCCAAACATGATGCCTGGTATTCACTCCAGAGAGTTCAATCTTTGTCTCATCAGACCAGAGAATTTTATTTCTCATGGTCTGAGAGTCCTTCAGGTGCCTTTTGACAAACTCCAGGTGGGCTGTCATGTATGTGCCTTTTACTAAGGAGTGGCTCTGTTTGGCTACTCTACCATATAGGCCTGATTGCTGGATTGCTGCAGAGATGGTTGTCCTTCTGAAAGGTTCTCCTCTCTACACAGAGAAATGCTGGAGCTCTGACAAAGTGACCATCGGGTTCTTGGTCACCTCCCTGACTAAGACCCTTCTCCCCTGATCGCTCAGTTTAGATGGGCGGCCAGCTCTAGAAAGAGTCCTGGTAGACCCGAACCTCTTCCATTTACTGATGATGGAGGTCACTGTGCTCATTGGGACCTTCAAAGCAGCAGAAATGTTTCTATTCACTTCCCCAGATTTGTGCCTCCAGACAATCCTGTCTTGGAGGTCTATAGAAAATTCCTTTGAGTTCCTGTTTGGTTTGTGCTCTGACCTGCACTGTCAGCTGTGGGACCTTATATGTAGACAGGTGTGTGTCTTTCCAAATCATGTCCAAGCAATTGAATCTTCCCCAGGTGGACTCCTATTAAGCTGTAGAAACATCTCAAGGACGATCAGTGGAAACAGGATGCACTTGAGCTCAATTTTAAGCTTCGTGTACATGTGATTTCTTCAATTTTCTTTTTTTTTTTAATAAATTTGCAAAAATCTTAAAAAAAATTTTTTTCCACATTGTCATTGTGGGGAATTGTGTGTAGAATTTTTAGGAAAAAAATCTATTTCATCCATTTTGGAATAAAGTTTTAGCACATAACAAAATGCACTGTGTGCAAGAAATGTGTGTACACAAGAAGCACATGCACGCTTTACCACGCATTAACAAAGGAAGCACATGGGGAAGTCTGTACACCTCATACTTACTTCAGACCAGCGTCGTCATTCATCAGCACTGCATCGAATTTAACAAAATAAACAAATTTCACCATGTGCATACACACACATACACACAAACCATATTTATCAAATATTCATACACTTATACACATATTCTACCTTGAGAAAACAAACACATTCTAAACCACCATACTGGTGCAAAGTCTCATTTACATAAAGAAACCCTGTAAATGACTCTTTAGGATCACAGGGCTTTAAGGCCAGTGTCGCAGACCGAATGGTCCCCCCCTAAAAATCGGTCCGCCTGCCTTCACTGCCCATGCGTCATTTTGGAACACAGCAGCACGTCTGAGTGATCGCTTTGGGTGAAGAGACTCTGTCTTAGACGAGCAGCTGAGCTCCGAAATGACACATGCATAGTGGAGGCAGGGTGGACCAATTTTCAGGGGTGGACCGTTCGGTCTGCGACACTGACAGACATGTTATGAATATATGTCAGGAAAAGACAAAAACCTGTCAGATGCAGAAACATAAGTTTTGTTCGTCCAACAGCATGTAAAACAAATTATACTTTTGGAACCATGAGCAACAATTTCTTGAGGAAATAAGAAAAATATCCCACACAAGCAGATTATAACTTCTAAATTCTGTCAATTCCCCAATATGAACTTTTCACCAACATACATACACAATGTAATATGGGTGAAACAGAGCTCAGAACCATATCTTTAACCTATTTTGTAATCAAACTTCTGCTGAAAAACATGAACATTTTTCATGTGGTTATTTTAAGAAAAATAAGAGTAATCAGAGATTTCTGATGTCCGCCAATTCGGTTCTGGATCACCTCCAAAATTCCGTGGAGTCTTCCATCCCTTAATATCTATCTGTGGTGCAAATTTGGTGAGAATCTATGAAGTAGATTTGAAGAAATCCATCTAATAGCATTTTCCATGCAGTTAAAAGAAAAGCTGTGCTCGATTTGGGGTTTAGAGACATTAATAACTACAGTACAGTGCAGACGTGGCCTCAGATTGTATCCTTACCACTGTTTCCACAGGAACAGATATAGGGCATATCCAAAACATAACAATATGAAGTAGTTTCATGAGGAATTCAAAATAATAATGTGTATTTCACAGATCTACTGATCGTCTTGTCTGATGTGGTCACTATGCCTTCTGATTGCTGAATAAATTAAGAGAAAACAGAGGAACAAGCAGATGGTTGTGATCAACAGATTTTTGGCGAATGCAAAATGGAATTAAGTGCGTGCCCATTTCTGACACGCAAACTGTTATTATGCAATTATCAAAGACAGGCTTCCGAGTTGAGTTTTTTCAAGGTTCTCTGCTTGATTAAAGCAGGAATTAAATCAAGGCTTTGACCTTCTTCACTAATGACTAATTACTGGCAATTAGCTCAGAGTGTGGCCTCCTTACTCCCCTTGCTTTTTCTTCATCCACTTCTCACATTCAGCATGCACGGGGCCATTGGCGGAGCACTCTTTGTTGGGCGCAATGTGCACGTGTGTGCATGTGGCTGGACTGAAGCTTTTGCAGGCGTTAGCTATAGAATCCCTGAACAAACACTGACAGTAAAACACACCCTCTACCTGTGTGGTGCACTGTGCAGAAAAGCGCGAGGAATGCTCTCAGTTAAAGAGCAGGTTTAACAAAAACAAAACAAAAAAACTCCACATGATGTCACAGTCACACGTACTTTAAAATAGCCTTTGCATTACAAAACCCCCACACATCTCTTAAGCTTGCACGTGTGCACACCAAGCAGTGAATCATTGACCTCTGGCATGTGATGAAAGTTCACATCAACGAGGGTGACCTCAGTCCACCCCCCTCCACCCAAATTCTCCTTTATTTTGCCGTCTTCGCTCTTTATCTTTCTGCCACCACTTCCCAAATCTGCAAACCCCGTGTTCATCAGGACGTCTAGAATCACTTCCACTCAAGAAAAGAAAAATGCAGAAGTGCAGAAAGGCAAAAAAAGGAAAAACAAACAAAACGACAACAAAAATGCTGATGCACGCCTGCATGAATCCTGCATGCGTGGGAAGAGCTGTGTGGATCACGAACCAGCCCTCAAAATAATCATCAGACTGCTTCAACTACAAATAAATGTAAGCATGAGGGGTCTGTGTTCATGAATTGAAAATTGTGTTCTGATGCTGCTGAGAGCCAGCACAGGGAGCACACACAACGTTCACTCAGCAACAGTTCAATGACTTTACCACTAACAACCATGATGCAAATACATTAAAGATAAGAAATGTCCTCACCGCCGGGTTCAGCTGATACTGACGGCCCACATCATCATCATCAATTTTATTTATATAGCGCCAAATCGCAACAAACAGTTGCCCCAAGGCGCTTTATATTGTAAGGCAAGGCCATACAATAATTACGTAAAAACCCCAACGGTCAAAAGACCCCCTGTGAGCAAGCACTTGGCGACAGTGGGAAGGAAAAACTCCCTTTTAACAGGAAGAAACCTCCAGCAGAACCAGGCTCAGGGAGGGGCAGTCTTCTGCTGGGACTGGTTGGGGCTGAGGGAGAGAACCAAGAAAAAGACATGCTGTGGAGGGGAGCAGAGATCAATCACTAATGATTAAATGCAGAGTGGTGCATACAGAGCAAAAAGAGAAAGAAACAGTGCATCATGGGAACCCCCCAGCAGTCTAAGTCTATAGCAGCATAACTAAGGGATGGTTCAGGGTCACCTGATCCAGCCCTAACTATAAGCTTTAGCAAAAAGGAAAGTTTTAAGCCTAATCTTAAAAGTAGAGAGGGTGTCTGTCTCCCTGATCTGAATTGGGAGCTGGTTCCACAGGAGAGGAGCCTGAAAGCTGAAGGCTCTGCCTCCCATTCTACTCTTACAAACCCTAGGAACTACAAGTAAGCCTGCAGTCTGAGAGCGAAGCGCTCTATTGGGGTGATATGGTACTATGAGGTCCCTAAGATAAGATGGGACCTGATTATTCAAAACCTTATAAGTAAGAAGAAGAATTTTAAATTCTATTCTAGAATTAACAGGAAGCCAATGAAGAGAGGCCAATATGGGTGAGATATGCTCTCTCCTTCTAGTCCCCGTCAGTACTCTAGCTGCAGCATTTTGAATTAACTGAAGGTTTTTCAGGGAACTTTTAGGACAACCTGATAATAATGAATTACAATAGTCCAGCCTAGAGGAAATAAATGCATGAATTAGTTTTTCAGCATCACTCTGAGACAAGACCTTTCTAATTTTAGAGATATTGCGTAAATGCAAAAAAGCAGTCCTACATATTTGTTTAATATGCGCTTTGAATGACATATCCTGATCAAAAATGACTCCAAGATTTCTCACAGTATTACTAGAGGTCAGGGTAATGCCATCCAGAGTAAGGATCTGGTTAGACACCATGTTTCTAAGATTTGTGGGGCCAAGTACAATAACTTCAGTTTTATCTGAGTTTAAAAGCAGGAAATTAGAGGTCATCCATGTCTTTATGTCTGTAAGACAATCCTGCAGTTTAGCTAATTGGTGTGTGTCCTCTGCCTATGTGTCTTATCTTTTCAGCATCTTTACGCCAAGTTGAAAACTAGGGTCAGAAAGCACCTATAACATGACTGTGTGATCACAATGACACACCAAATCACTGAAACTACAATATATTTTTATATTGTAGTTTTTATATACGACGGCTAAGACCAAGCATTATTAAATTATAAATAACTTTTTAATGATATGAGATAGAAACTTACTTTTTTTGCTGAAAAGTTAACTCCGCGGACTTTCGAGCCAGCCATCGGCCATCTTTGTACTCCTCACAGGAGCTGTGTGATGACGTGTGCAATGTGAGTGTCCAATTGGAATTGGTTCACCGTCGCATGGTTTTCCAAAATCCAATCGTAGGGCAGATTTACCTCATGTGAAAAGCCAAAGATCGTTTTCAGGAGTGATGTGTTACTAGCTGGCCCATTTGAAAAGCCCCCTGGGTGCTGCAATGAGTACATACTATTAGTACATACTCAGTGTGCCCTGCGCCATTACGCACAGTGATCAGTGAAAGCAGGAGCACACGGAGAGCCTCTGATGACAATCTCACGTGCTCAAACAAAGAGTGTGTAACTATCAAGATTGCTCCAGTAGATTGCATGTGAATGTTACTGGATAACTCTGTTGCTTTCTCTGCGTAAAGCACTGTTTACCATATCAATAGAAAACAAAACGCATAGACCATTTTGTATATACTGTTCAAAATGTGCATTTGTGTTTATTGTTTGAACCTTTTTGTTGTACAGTCTTTCACACAAGACCTCAAATTACCTTTATAAAGTGTCAAAACAGTTGTGTATTATAGTTTGCTGTGTGTTTTGAATAAATGTGTGTGAAAAATTATTTTGCACTTTATTTTTTCCTTGCCTATTTTTGATTGTAAACCATTATTACACTTATAAAACACAACAAAAACATATATATTCTGAAAGCACAGGTTGTCCTGAAAAAAGAGACATAAACCTTGATTGTGGGATGCAGAGAGAGTTGTGAACAGCAGTAATAAAACATTTATGCCAGGCGAGTGAACTGTCCAAAAAATGCCCTCGGACCCCAGAGGGTTAAACACTTGAAGGGGTCATATTGTTCATTTAAAAAAATCTTTTATATTCTCAAACAGTTGGACTTTAAAAAAAAAAATCTTAAATGTCTGACAATTCCACAATCACATGTAGAAACTCTCCATCATTAAGTAAGCATGTACTCATGCTTGGCACTCTGAACCACATCTAAGTCTATTACACCCTCAAAGTCCAGTTTGTTTGACAAGTGTGAGTGCTATGTGTCATGGCTGGGACTTGCCCACTGGTACATTTCTGGCCCAACTTGCAGAGGTAGCCTGTAGTTGCATGTAATGTGATCACAAACAATGCCGGATCATGGAACTTGGGCACCAAGTAACTGAAAAGGCTGTTAACAATTAGTATTAATATTATTATTACTACTTGGATAATAAAGTCTTCAATTCATAAAAGAACATTTAGCATAAAAATGGGTCTGGTTTCTCACTTTGATTAATTGAATCATGTTCAGTGAGCAAAGCCACAAAACTATGTACTCATCATCTGCTGCCTTCATGAAAATCTTTTCATGCGTGCAGTATGATTAATTGATAAATCCCTTATTGCATAATGTATTCAAACAGGACAGCTTTGTTTAAGGTGAATTATGGTGGAGTCATTACCAGAGTGCATCAGTATTTTGACTGAGACTGTGCACATCCATGCCCGCATTTCAGCGTCTTTTACCTTCTGTGAAACGATGCATAGAATTTACCGAAGGTTAATCCTGAGTGAACACATGCATCTGTGGAAAGGGAATTTTCTACCCTTTATCTCAAGCATGAAGGTGCATAAAGACACATTTGTAAAACACAGTCTCTGGATCACCTGCTTTGTCGTGTGCATCATGAAGTCCACAGCTCTGTATGCAGATAAAAAATAAAATCCAACAACGGTGGGATGGGACATGTCTGTTTATGCCTGTATGAGAGGTGTTCACACTACCTGCTCTGTTTTGGGCACAAGGAGCATCCATTGCTGTGCACCTCTGCAGAGCACATACAGCCAATAAAATGAATGGCAAATGGACTGCATTTATATAGCGCTTTTCCATGTGCATCAGAAGCTCAAAGCACTTTACAATTAGGCTTCACATTCACCCATTCACACAGGCACACTCACACACCAATGTCAGGGTCCTGCCACGCAAGGCACTCACTATGCACCGGGAGCAACTAGGGGATTAAGGACTTTGCCCAAGGGCCCTTAGTGATTTTCTGGTCTGGCTGGGTTTGAACCGAGGATCCCCTGGTCTAAAATCCAACACTTAACCATGGGATCATCACCTCCCCAAAATAAAGATGAAGTTTAGCTGACAGATAACTTGAACTAGACAATAAAAAGGGACTGAGGAGACTAATCCATTCTTTCAGAGCTGAGAACAAAGAAAAAAGTACAGATGCCAGGGGGTCTTTCTGGTCTTTTTGTTTCTTGAGGAGTAACAGTTATGCGACTGGCCTGATTATATTCTTTGTAGTCACGCCCATCATTGATTTATGCTAAGCCTTCTGATCCTGTGCTATTTGGCTATAATAAATATTATATTACTTAACCTCCTCATTAAAAACACTTTGGTGGGCTCAGGGTCTCATCACTGCTTTGTGCAGATGATGTGGTCCTATTGGCTTCATCGGCCTGTGACCTCCAAGACTCACTGGATCCGTTCGCTTGAACGTACTGTTGTGACGAAAAGGGAGCTCATGCAAAAAGCGAAGCTTTCGATCAACTAGTCAATTTTCATTCCTACTCTCACCTATGGTCATGAGGGTTGGGTTATGACCGACAGAACTACATCGCGGGTACCATCAGACGAAATGGGTTTCCTCAGGAGAGGGGCTGGTGTCTCCCTTACATATAAAGAGAGAAGCTCTATGAGGAGCTTAGAGTTGAGCCGCTGCTTCTTCGCTTTGAAAGGAGCCAGCTGAGGTGGTTCCGGCATCTGGTAAGGATGCCCCCTGGGTGCCTCCATAGGGAGGTGTTTCAGGCACATCCATCAGGGAGGAGACACCAGGGAAGACCCGGGACTAGGTGGAGAGATTATATCTCCACACTGGCCTGGGAATGCCTCAGGATCCCCCAGTCAGAGGTGGTTAACGTGGCCTGGGAAAGGGAAGTTTGAAGTCCCCTACTGGAGCTACTGCCCCCACGACCCAATCCCGGACAATCAATTGAAGGTGAAGAACCTCCTCATATAACACAAATCTCATCAGAATAAGGCTTAACACAGTAATGTTTCAAGGATATACTCCGTTATTCTTTCTCAAAACAAAAATCATGATGTGTTCACATTAACATTCGTGGGTGCTGAATGTGGAGTGCAGTGTCAGTGGGGTAAGGGAGAGGGTATATAGAGCAAGAAGTCGTGCTTGGGCATGCTCTCAGGCACATGGGCCTCATGTGAGTACGCCCTAAGTTTTAGGCTTGAAAGGGCTTGTTGACACATTTGTGTCATATGTCACAAAATTCCCAATCTGGACTTCTGCCAGCTCTATGAGACATGAGCAACCACAAGACATTCATTAAAAGAATGCTATTATTTTAAAAATGAGTAACAGTTGGTTTCATAAAGGCCTGTACTGTAGTTTTAGTTATGACTGGTGGGAAATCAAAAAATACACATTTCATTGTGAAAATGGTTGAACGATTTACCTATGTTTTGATCAAAATGAGTGTTGCTTTAACTCTCAGGTGACCAGGCTATTTTAACAACTAAAATGACAGATTGGACTCATTTATGACCCTGTTATATATTAAGACTTCTGAAGCAAGTGTTTCATTGAAAATTTAGATCACATCGAAACACTACATTGCTGATTAAAAAGGTTGATTTAGTGTGTGCTGCCTTTCAAAACAGCGAATCATTTTGATTTGCTTCATTCAAAATTTTCACAAAACCTTGCTTCAACCCAAAATCAACCCTTATCTACCCCTATGTCCTTTGGTCAGGTGTTGCTGCTTCGGTCCATTCTGAGGTTCAGTCTACTTGGTCTACCATCCAGAAACTTCCAGAAGTCACACACAAAGTATGGAAACAATGCTCAGATTCTCTAGATGGACTTGAAATGTCAGCTGTATGATTTTGTTTTTTCTGCACTATATTTTTTCCACACAAAAAGGCAGCAATTTAATTGTAGATATCACTGTTTAAAAATAAACATATCTTTAAGAGAGGACAAAAAATGTCACAAGAGAAATGATGTTTTTGGTTCGACGCTCAAAAGAGATTAAAAAGAGAAAAGAACTCGACTTTTGGCACGACGTAACTTCCATACTTTACGCACTACAAGGTGGCATTTCTGTAGATTTAGCGCAAAACCGCTCAATTAGCACAACAAATATCGATCCCTTGGTTCGAGAGTAAAGTCACCACGTGTTTACAGTTTGCAGAGTTAAAAGATAAATAAATAAACGAATCTTGTCGCGATTATGCGGCGTTCAAGCGACGACCGCTGCGCGTGTCGGTTGTCTTCAAACAAGCGAAGTTTTGCTTTTCACACAGAAACCAGCATTACCTCTGCCTTGTTAAATGCATTCGGATGACGGCCGCCACAGACCAATAAAACCTGTTTTCAGTCTCGAACGCTTTCGCGGGAGACGCGCGACAAGCGCCATAAATTACATAAGCGCAGTTAAAGTGCCGACCTCTGACCTCGCCTGACCTGCACAACCGCGATCACCTGACTTTTCTTTTTTTTTTTTTTTTACAGCTTTCGTTTCAACAGGCATCGACGGCTGCAAATATCTGCACACGCACACACACACACACACGCGGAGCCGGAGAGTCGGCGGTTAAAGTCCGAGGACGCGTTTGCGCACAACTCTGGAGGAAAAGACGCCATGAAACGCCCGCCTCCAAAACCAAAGCGTAAATGGTGCGGAACAGCTCAGACACACACCTAGAAATAAGTTCGGTGTACTTACTGAGGTGCAGATAGGGGTCATTACTGTCCATACTGTGCATCGGTTTCCGACAGTCGGTGCTGCTGCTGCGCATCCCAGCGAGCGCATTCCTCTCCGGCCGCGCGCGGAGCGAGGCGGGAGCCCAGGCAGGGAGGGGGGGCGGCCGAACAGGGCTTCTCCCAATGACAGCAGTGGTCCGTGTCAAGCTCCGACACGATCGTGACGAAACAACTCCCCCGCCGTGGCGCGGCGTTGCAACATTTTCACAGTAAAATGTTCCCCGGAATGTGGACAAGAAGAACTGGACGGATTTACAGCCACAGTCTGCCAAAGCTCCCTCTGCAGGGAGAAAAGCTTCCAGGCACTCCGAGAATTTGGATGAAAATGCCTTTTTCCCCCCTCATTTGATTAATGACAAAAAAATAAATAAATAAATAAATAAAAAATCAGTTTGAAAGGTACAAACATGACTGTTATAACAAAAATCAAACAAATATGACATGTTCCATTTAATTCAAACATTTCAAATATTATGTCACAATGACCAACACAGGGGTTTTAAATGTAATTAATACTAGTATTTTCAATATACTTGCAATTGTTAATTTTAGGGATTTAAGTAATGTTTCATTTGATTTAATTAATTTTAACTACAATATTGTTTTGCACTTAATTGACAATGTTATGTGGAAAAAGTTACCTTAACTTTATCCATTAAATTCAATGTTTTATTTCTTAGTGTATACATGTTGCTGCTTCAGCATCCAAAGCTACTAGAGTTCTAGGTATGATAAAAAAAAAAAGGCAGTGGCGGTGCCGGGGGTGGGGGTGGGGGGGGGGGGGGTTGCTTGGGTATGGAGATAAATCAAGGCCAAAAGTTTTGTAATCTGAAAATAAAAAAAAGATTTAAAAAATAACTTTTGAAACTGAAAATTGAAGTTTTGTTCTTGAATTTTATAATCATTTAAAAAGTATTATCAAAATAAAAATGTGTAAGCTATACGAGGTCTATTAGATAAGAAACCGACACTTTTATTTTTTTTAACTATATGGATTTGAATGACGTGCGATTACACCAATCATGCTTGAACCCTCGTGCGCATGCGTGAGTTTTTTCACGCGTCGGTGACGTCATTTCCCTGTGGGCAGGCCTTGAGTGAGATGTGGTTCAGCCCTCTCGGCTGAATTCCTTTGTTTCACACGCTGCTCGAGATGGCGCGCGTTGCTTTATCAAATTTTTTTCTGGACCTGTGAGGAATATCCGAGTGGACACTATTCGAGAAATTAAGCTGGTTTTCGGTGAAAAGTTTAACGGCCGATGAGAGATTATGGGGTGTTTCTGTCAGTGTAAGGACTTCCCACGGAGCGGGACATCGCGCAGCACTTCCAGGCGCTGTCGTCGGCCTGTTTCGAGCTGAAAACATCCTAATTTAAGGCTTAATTCACCCAGGACGTCGTGAGAGAACAGAGAAGATTCAGAAGAGGCCGGCATGAGGACTTTATGCGGACATTCCACTGTTTAAGGACATTTTTTAATGAAAGACGAGAATCTGTGTGCACCGCGACAGGAAAAACACCTCCGTGTTGAAAACCATTTGTAAAATTCAGGCGGCTTTTGATGGCTTTCAACAAGGGAGTAACTGAGAAATTGTTTAACAGCTTGGGCATGTTCCAACTTGCCCGTTAAGGTTTCCAACACAGAGGTGTTTTTCCTGTCGCGACCCCCCGCGGTCAGGTCTGGCCCGACATGCGACTCTGCCCGCACGTTCTTTCATTACAAAATGTCCGTTAACAATGGAATGTCCGAATAAACTCCTCATGCCGACTTCTTCTGAAAGTTCTCTGTTCTCTGACGACTTACTGGGTCAACAGAGCCTGAAATGTGGAAGTTTTCAACTTGAAACGGCGAGACGCTGCCGCCTCAAAGCGCAGATCGCCGTCAGGCGCCGTGGGCTGTCCTTACGGTGACACTACCAGACCAAAATCTCTCATCAGCCGTTAAAATTTTTACCGAAAACCAGCTGAATTTATCAAATGGTGTCCACTCAGTTGTGCCTTACAGTTTTGAAAAAATTTTGATCAAACAAAGCAGCAGTCTCTGAGCCATTCCTAAACAATGAAAAAAACGACGAGAGGGTGGGCCACTCCTCACTCAAAGACTGCCCACAGGCGAATGACGTAACCGACAGGCGTGAAAAAACTCTTGCATGCCCACAAGGGTTCAAGCATATCTGATGTTATCACACGTGATTCAAATCCATATGGTTTTTCAAAAAAATAATAAGGTCGGATACTTTTCTAATAGACCTCGTATACATATTTTTCAGTTTAAATAATTTTTTGATTCAGCTCTGTAATTTTTTTGATCAAATAATTTATTTTCATTCATATTTCTTTTTTTCACCTTCAGATCTTTTTTTCACTTTCAGATCTTATTTTTTCAGTTTCAAAATTTTGGCCCCATTCTGGAGTGGGAAGGCGTGGCTTCGACTGAGAGGGGCGTGGAATTGTGAGTGACAGGAGAGCAATCAGTCCTCACATGATGTTGCTTTCAGGAAACGTGGGTACTTTGATAGATAATCAATCAATCAATCAATCAATTTTTTTATATAGCGCCAAATCACAACAAACAGTTGCCCCAAGGCGCTTTATATTGTAAGGCAAGGCCATACAATAATTATGTAAAACCCCAACGGTCAAAACGACCCCCTGTGAGCAAGCACTTGGCTACAGTGGGAAGGAAAAACTCCCTTTTAACAGGAAGAAACCTCCAGCAGAACCAGGCTCAGGGAGGGGCAGTCTTCTGCTGGGACTGGTTGGGGCTGAGGGAGAGAACCAGGAAAAAGACATGCTGTGGAGGGGAGCAGAGATCGATCACTAATGATTAAATGCAGAGTGGTGCATACAGAGCAAAAAGAGAAAGAAACAATGCATCATGGGAACCCCCCAGCAGTCTACGTCTATAGCAGCATAACTAAGGGATGGTTCAGGGTCACCTGATCCAGCCCTAACTATAAGCTTTAGCAAAAAGGAAAGTTTTAAGCCTAATCTTAAAAGTAGAGAGGGTGTCTGTCTCCCTGATCTGAATTGGGAGCTGGTTCCACAGGAGAGGAGCCTGAAAGCTGAAGGCTCTGCCTCCCATTCTACTCTTACAAACCCTAGGAACTACAAGTAAGCCTGCAGTCTGAGAGCGAAGCGCTCTATTGGGGTGATATGGTACTACGAGGTCCCTAAGATAAGATGGGACCTGATTATTCAAAACCTTATAAGTAAGAAGAAGAATTTTAAATTCTATTCTAGAATTAACAGGAAGCCAATGAAGAGAGGCCAATATGGGTGAGATATGCTCTCTCCTTCTAGTCCCCGTCAGTACTCTAGCTGCAGCATTTTGAATTAACTGAAGGCTTTTTAGGGAACTTTTAGGACAACCTGATAATAATGAATTACAATAGTCCAGCCTAGAGGAAATAAATGCATGAATTAGTTTTTCAGTATCACTCTGAGACAAGACCTTTCTGATTTTAGAGATATTGCATAAATGCAAAAAAGCAGTCCTACATATTTGTTTAATATGCGCTTTGAATGACATATCCTGATCAAAAATGACTCCAAGATTTCTCACAGTATTACTAGAGGTCAGGGTAATGCCATCCAGAGTAAGGATCTGGTTAGACACCATGTTTCTAAGATTTGTGGGGCCAAGTACAATAACTTCAGTTTTATCTGAGTTTAAAAGCAGGAAATTAGAGGTCATCCATGTCTTTATGTCTGTAAGACAATCCTGCAGTTTAGCTAATTGGTGTGTGTCCTCTGGCTTCATGGATAGATAAAGCTGGGTATCATCTGCGTAACAATGAAAATTTAAGCAATACCATCTAATAATACTGCCTAAGGGAAGCATGTATAAAGTGAATAAAATTGGTCCTAGCACAGAACCTTGTGGAACTCCATAATTAACTTTAGTCTGTGAAGAAGATTCCCCATTTACATGAACAACTTGTAATCTATTAGACAAATATGATTCAAACCACCGCAGCGCAGTGCCTTTAATACCTATGGCATGCTCTAATCTCTGTAATAAAATTTTATGGTCAACAGTATCAAAAGCAGCACTGAGGTCTAACAGAACAAGCACAGAGATGAGTCCACTGTCCGAGGCCATAAGAAGATCATTTGTAACCTTCACTAATGCTGTTTCTGTACTATGATGAATTCTAAAACCTGACTGAAACTCTTCAAATAGACCATTCCTCTGCAGATGATCAGTTAGCTGTTTTACAACTACCCTTTCAAGAATTTTTGAGAGAAAAGGAAGGTTGGAGATTGGCCTATAATTAGCTAAGATAGCTGGGTCTTAACACTTTCTCTCCACTGTATTGTCTTCATACCTGTAAATAAAGTTATGCTAAAGATGTCGATTACAAGTAATTCTAGACCACTCTTGGTCATTTTTGATGTTTAAAAACTGGAAAATATGCAAGATTGTAAAGTTTAACACCAATCCGGTTGTTAAGCGCTGACGTAACGCATCATGTGATAAATCTGTTTCTGGGTCCAAAGACCTCCAAGTTTACAATTAAAGTTACATCTGTTTGATCCTTTTAAGGATTTACAGTTTAAGTTTAGTTTGTGTTTACATTGTGCACAAACCTCCGTCCCTCCGTTCTCCACCTCCACCTCCGTTAACCGCATTCGTCTGGTTCTAGGGTCAGAACACTTAAAACTTTTTTCTCTTTTACTTTACATATTTTATTATGCACAGGTATACATGTCTGTTTGTTAATAAAACATTATTTATTACAATAAACAGGACGTTAAAGTGCAAACTTCACTTCCTCCCCAAACGACATGAACAGGAAGCGATCGCAGCTCGCAGCAACTCCCATTGAAAATAACAGAGAAATGACCTGAGCGTCTGACATTTTTACATAAAACAAACACAGTAACAACGTCTAAAAACCCGGTTAATATATCCAGGAGAGTTTAGGCACAATATACAAAGAGTTTTATGTTGCGATGTTAATGATGTTGTCCGTGTGCAGCGGTGTAAGTGCAGCCTGATCAGAGCATCTCAGTGCAGTTCTCAATGTTACAGCGCGCCTTTTTTGTTTGGAGGCGGAAGTTGAAAATCACATGATGCGTTACGTCACACTTAACAACCGGATACCTAAAAAACCAATGTGTCCCAAATCCACACAAGACCGTGAACACAGCTCAGCATTGCTGCATGAAAATGAAGCAGGTCGCTCATTTTACAGGCTGCATTGGAGTGTTACAAGCTTTCTAAGTGACACACAGAGAGACCTGGCTCAGCAGATCTGAAGGAAGCTTTAATATGGCCACAACCATGCAGGCCGCCCGTAAATCCAAATCCAAAGCCGCCCGGAAGAGCGCTCCAGCTACCGGCGGTGTGAAGAAGCCTCGCCATTACAGAACACCGGCACTGTGGCACTCCGCCGCTACCAGAAATCCACCGAGCTGCTGATCCGCAAGCTGCCCTTCCAGCACATGGTGATAGAAATCACTCAGGACTTCAAGACCGACCTCCGTTTCAGAGCTCCGCTGTGATGGTCTGCAGGAGGCCGGCGAGGCTGACCTGGTCAGCAGCTTGTGGATCAGCAGCTCTGTGAATTTCTAGTAGCAGCGGATCTCTCTCAGCGCCACGGTGCCGGGCCTGTAACGTTGGGGCTTCTTCACATCACCGGTAGCCGGAGCGCTCTTCTGGGCGGCTTTGGATTTGGATTTATGGGCGGTCAACTTTGTTACATCGTCATTAAATTCACTATCCAGTACAACATACGGATCCACTGAACCAATTGTTACACATCGATCACAATAAAAAGCTTTATCTCGAGGGATTAAAGCGTCGTAATAAGCTTTCATTCTGTCTATTTTCTTTCACGCGCCAGCCGCGTAGTAAATAAACGACGGAGATGGCAGCAGAGTTATTATCTATCAAAGTACCCACGTTTCCTGACAGCAACATCATGTGAGGACCGATTGCTCTCCTGTCACTCACAATTCCACGCCCCTCTCAATCGAAGCCACGCCCTCCCACGCCAGAACAGGGCCAAAAGTTTGAAACTGAAAAAATAAGATCTGAAAGTGAAAAAAAGATCTGAAGGTGAAAAAAAGAAATATGATTGAAAATAAATTATTTGATCAAAAAAATTACAGAGCTGAATCAAAAATTTATTTAAACTAAAAAATATATATCTTACACTTATTTTTATTTTGATAATACTTTTTAAATGTTTATAAAATTCAAGAACAAAACTTTAATTTTCAGTTTCAAAATGTATTTTTTCAATCTTTTTTTATTTTCAGATTACAAAACTTTTGGCCTGGATTTAGCTCCATACTTGGGGGGGAGGCTTAAGCCCCCCAATAATGAGCCAAGCCTCCCCTCAGCCCCTGCAATAATTCTGCCAATAATGTGAATAGCGACTGACATAGTGGATCTCAACTGCAGTTTTGCACTGAGAATGTCTCAAAATTGCGTAACTGAGCAAAGTGATGAACGTGTGTGTTCGGTGATCCACCAATGCTGAATCACCCTTCACAAACAGAATTTTCAGTTTTTTAAATAAACATTTATTTGTAAAAACCCACACACAAGTTACAAATCAGAAATTTGTGTTTGTGGATCACAAAGCACGTGATTCTAAGTGATGTGTGTGTGCATTGATAGCACATTTTAGAGGAGCACGGGTGACCAAAACATATACCTTGGTATTTATAAAGCAATTTACTATATATTGTTCATTTTGACGACATTTTGTGGAGCCCCTCCAACTTTTACCCCGGCTCCCCCTCAGCCCCCCAAACAAAAATTTCCTGGTGCCACCACTGAAAAAAGGGCATTCTCATTTACTGACAAAGAGTAATTTCTTCTCTTGTATAAGACCTTTGTTTGTCCCCAACTTGAAGATTGTGTTCAATTCTGGGCACCATACCTCGAGAAAGATAAAAATACTTTAGAAAAAGTGCAGAGAAGGGCCACGAAGTTGGTTTCAGAATTGTAGCTTATGTCATATGAAGAAAGACTTTCAGAAATAGGTTTAACTACCCAAGAAGACAGACGTACTAGAGGTGACCTCATCGAGATTGATCAAATTTTGCATGGTTTTGAAAATGTAAATTTTGCAGATTTCTTCAAAGCCATGAACTGAGCCCTGAGCCCTGCCATCCCCTCATCACCCCATCCCCGTAGAGACGGTGCCTGCTCCCAGACTACCAATAACCAGCAAAAATCTATTTAAGCATAAAAATTCAAAAAGAAAAAATAATATAGCACCTTCAACTGCACCACAGACTAAAACAGTTAAATGTGGTCTATTAAACATTAGGTCTCTCTCTTCTAAGTCCCTGTTGGTAAATGATATAATAATTGATCAACATATTGATTTATTCTGCCTAACAGAAACCTGGTTACAGCAGGATGAATATGTTAGTTTAAATGAGTCAACACCCCCGAGTCACACTAACTGTCAGAATGCTCGTAGCACGGGCCGGGGCGGAGGATTAGCAGCAATCTTCCATTCCAGCTTATTAATTAATCAAAAACCTAGACAGAGCTTTAATTCATTTGAAAGCTTGACTCTTAGTCTTGTCCATCCAAATTGGAAGTCCCAAAAACCAGTTTTATTTGTTATTATCTATCGTCCACCTGGTCGTTACTGTGAGTTTCTCTATGAATTTTCAGACCTTTTGTCTGACTTAGTGCTTAGCTCAGATAAGATAATTATAGTGGGCGATTTTAACATCCACACAGATGCTGAGAATGACAGCCTCAACACTGCATTTAATCTATTATTAGACTCTATTGGCTTTGCTCAAAAAGTAAATGAGTCCACCCACCACTTTAATCATATCTTAGATCTTGTTCTGACTTATGGTATGGAAATAGAAGACTTAACAGTATTCCCTGAAAACTCCCTTCTGTCTGATCATTTCTTAATAACATTTACATTTACTCTGATGGACTACCCAGCAGTGGGGAATAAGTTTCATTACACTAGAAGTATTTCAGAAAGCGCTGTAACTAGGTTTAAGGATATGATTCCTTCTTTATGTTCTCTAATGCCATATACCAACACAGTGCAGAGTAGATAACTAAACTCTGTAAGTGAGATAGAGTATCTCGTCAATAGTTTTACATCCTCATTGAAGACAACTTTGGATGCTGTAGCTCCTCTAAAAAAGAGAGCTTTAAATCAGAAGTGCCTGACTCCGTGGTATAACTCACAAACTCGTAGCTTAAAGCAGATAACCCGTAAGTTGGAGAGGAAATGGCGTCTCACTAATTTAGAAGATCTTCACTTAGCCTGGAAAAAGAGTCTGTTGCTCTATAAAAAAGCCCTCCGTAAAGCTAGGACATCTTTCTACTCATCACTAATTGAAGAAAATAAGAACAACCCCAGGTTTCTTTTCAGCACTGTAGCCAGGCTGACAAAGAGTCAGAGCTCTATTGAGCTGAGTATTCCATTAACTTTAACTAGTAATGACTTCATGACTTTCTTTGCTAACAAAATTTTAACTATTAGAGAAAAAATTACTCATAACCATCCCAAAGACGTATCGTTATCTTTGGCTGCTTTCAGTGATGCCGGTATTTGGTTAGACTCTTTCTCTCCGATTGTTCTGTCTGAGTTATTTTCATTAGTTACTTCATCCAAACCATCAACATGTTTATTAGACCCCATTCCTACCAGGCTGCTCAAGGAAGCCCTACCATTATTTAATGCTTCGATCTTAAATATGATCAATCTATCTTTGTTAGTTGGCTATGTACCACAGGCTTTTAAGGTGGCAGTAATTAAACCATTACTTAAAAAGCCATCACTTTACCCAGCTATCTTAGCTAATTATAGGCCAATCTCCAACCTTCCTTTTCTCTCAAAAATTCTTGAAAGGGTAGTTGTAAAACAGCTAACTGATCATCTGCAGAGGAATGGTCTATTTGAAGAGTTTCAGTCAGGTTTTAGAATTCATCATAGTACAGAAACAGCATTAGTGAAGGTTACAAATGATCTTCTTATGGCTTCGGACAGTGGACTCATCTCTGTGCTTGTTCTGTTAGACCTCAGTGCTGCTTTTAATACTGTTGACCATAAAATTTTATTACAGAGATTAGAGCATGCCATAGGTATTAAAGGCACTGCGCTGCGGTGGTTTGAATCATATTTGTCTAATAGATTACAATTTGTTCATGTAAATGGGGAATCTTCTTCACAGACTAAAGTTAATTATGGAGTTCCACAAGGTTCTGTGCTAGGACCAATTTTATTCACTTTATACATGCTTCCCTTAGGCAGTATTATTAGACGGTATTGCTTAAATTTTCATTGTTACGCAGATGATACCCAGCTTTATTTATCCATGAAGCCAGAGGACACACACCAATTAGCTAAACTGCAGGATTGTCTTACAGACATAAAGACATGGATGACCTCTAATTTCCTGCTTTTAAACTCAGATAAAACTGAAGTTATTGTACTTGGCCCCACAAATCTTAGAAACATGGTGTCTGACCAGATCCTTACTGTGGACGGCATTACCCTGACCTCTAGTAATACTGTGAGAAATCTTGGAGTCATTTTTGATCAGGATATGTCATTCAAAGTGCATATTAAACAAATATGTAGGACTGCTTTTTTGCATTTACGCAATATCTCTAAAATCAGAAAGGTCTTGTCTCAGAGTGATGCTGAAAAACTAATTCATGCATTTATTTCCTCTAGTCTGGACTATTGTAATTCATTATTATCAGGTTGTCCTAAAAGTTCCCTAAAAAGCCTTCAGTTAATTCAAAATGCTGCAGCTAGAGTACTGACGGGGACTAGAAGGAGACAGCATATCTCACCCATATTGGCCTCTCTTCATTGGCTTCCTGTTAATTCTAGAATAGAATTTAAAATTCTTCTTCTTACTTATAAGGTTTTGAATAATCAGGTCCGATCTTATCTTAGGGACCTCGTAGTACCATATCACCCCAATAGAGCGCTTTGCTCTCAGACTGCAGGCTTACTTGTAGTTCCTAGGGTTTGTAAGAGTAGAATGGGAGGCAGAGCCTTCAGCTTTCAGGCTCCTCTCCTGTGGAACCAGCTCCCAATTCAGATCAGGGAGACAGACACCCTCTCTACTTTTAAGATTAGGCTTAAAACTTTCCTTTTTGCTAAAGCTTATAGTTAGGGCTGGATCAGGTGACCCTGAACCATCCCTTAGTTATGCTGCTATAGACGTAGACTGCTGGGGGGTTCCCATGATGCACTGTTTCTTTCTCTTTTTGCTCTGTATGCACCACTCTGCATTTAATCATTAGTGATCGATCTCTGCTCCCCTCCACAGCATGTCTTTTTCCTGGTTCTCTCCCTCAGCCCCAACCAGTCCCAGCAGAAGACTGCCCCTCCCTGAGCCTGGTTCTGCTGGAGGTTTCTTCCTGTTAAAAGGGAGCTTTTCCTTCCCACTGTAGCCAAGTGCTTGCTCACAGGGGGTCGTTTTGACCGTTGGGGTTTTACATAATTATTGTATGGCCTTGCCTTACAATATAAAGCGTCTTGGGGCAACTGTTTGTTGTGATTTGGCGCTATATAAAAAAATTGATTGATTGATTGATTGATTGAAGTACAAAGATCCAGGTTGAATTTAAGGAAAAAAATTTTTAGCAATTGGAATATGGAATAGTGGCTTTTTTCTGCATTAATATGTGTTGTGAAAGTGTCGTGACACGGACCCACAACAGGGGGCGTTAATGAACGGACAATGGATAAGCCAAAAGTAACAATTTAATGTTGTGAATTGTACAACGACGTACAGACAATAACAATATGGTGACTGTCAATCATACACCAGGTGACGTGTGGGCAGGCTTGACGATAGAAGACGCCTGGCGAGAGAAGAGCCGGATCCCACACAGCTTCCACTGCCAACGGAGCTGAAGAACACCGGAGCCGCCAAGCCCTGCGCCCCAGGTGGCCGCTGTCTTCAGCAGTCAGACCCGGTACTGCTGGCAGAGAACAGAGACAGTCCTGATGAGTGTGAGGTCGCACACTCAGTAATCCCACAGTCTGTACACAATTAGGAGGGAGAACCTCCACCTCCAATCACACACTCGTGCAGCTCCTGTCTAACCACTTATCTGGTTGGGGTGTGAAGCGAAGCCGTCGCTGATCACACCAAACGCCAATCCCACAGATAAGGACACACCACAGGAAAACGGCTGCAAAGAAGTTCAGACTATTAGTCAGTGTTAAGTCAGCAGAGAAGTTACCTGGATGGTAGCTGATTTCTCGGCGAGGAGGTGGAGTCGCAGTCCGGCCTTTATGGAGATGGTGATGAGTTGGCTGAGTGACAGCTGGTGCTGATGAAGAGTGACAGCTGTCACTCCCAGTGGCTCCGGCGCCCTCTCGTGCTTGAAGCCCGCACTCCAAGCAGGGCGCCATCTGGTGGTGGTGGGCCAGCAGTACCTCCTCTTCATCGGCCCACACAACAATATGTCCCTTAACAAGCTCCACTTCATCAACCTTAAAACCAGTGACATGGTACTGTACGTACAATTTCCTTCATGCATTGCGGGTCATTTGAGTGTCTTTTTCTGACTTCTTGTTGTAAACTTGGTCATATTTGTAGACTTTTCTACCAAATGTATTTGATCCATGATCAAAATGTAATCGCGTGCGCACTGCAAAAATTTACCAAATATGACGGGAGAGGAAGGAGTGAAAACGTAAAAGTGACAAATCACAGCCCTTTGCGGTTTCTGAATTAGCAGGTGCACGGGTTCGCAGGCCTGCAGAGGGCTCTGATCTAAATTTGGTTCATCACCGGTACCCACTTTCTTCGAAACGGTGAGTGTCAGTGCTGAACTTCATTTCATACCTCTGTTACTGGGCACGTCCAGACAGCTCTGGCCAGTATATGCAAGGGTGGCAATGCCTTGTGATTGGACAGGATGTTTTGTCCGATGTGAACGAAAAACCGTTATTCAAAACCTGGTATATACGGTGTTTATTACATGGAAAACCACACAAAAGCATTGGGACTTTTGCTTTTGTCCCTATATATATATATATATATATATATATATATATATATATATATATATATATATATATATATATATATATATATATATATATATATATATATATAGGAAGAGTTCAGATGCAAAACCCAGTATCTCCAAAACCATAAACCATAAACTTAAACTTGGACCATCACTGTGCAAAATATGAAAGAATATGAACAAAGAATTTGATCCCTGCACTGGCATGCAATTTTGTGTACCAATGAGTAAACTCATCATAAACTATTGGAAACTGTGAGAGGTCCTGTGCACAATGACGCACATTGACACACAGTGTTTTCAAATACTCGTAAGTTGTAAAATGTTCACGACTAGTTCACACATGTGGCTCAAAATTTATGCGTGCAAGAAATTTTGAACATTTCAAAATTTTCTTTGTGCACTGCCATGCAGCCTGAGACAGTTTACGCACAGTTCATGACAAGCTTTCTTATTGACACGCAAGATTGTGTGCCAGTGCGGGGATTAAATTCGTGCAAGTGTCAAGGTGGCTTTATTCTAAAATGGAGGAAACTAATTTTTCCCCTCAAAATTCTACTCACAACACCCCATAATGACAACATGAAAAAAGTTTTTTTTTTAAATGTTTGCAAATTTCTTAAAAATAAAAAACTAAGAAATAACATGTAGTTAAGTATTCACAAACTTGCTCAATACTTTGTTCATGCATCTTTGGCAGCAATTACAGCCTCAGGTCTTCTTCAATATGATGCCACAAACTTGGTTCATCTATCTTTAGGCAGTTTTGCCCATTCCTCTTTGTAGCACCTCTCCTAATTAGTCTCCCAGTTCCTGTCACTGAAAAACATCATGATGCTGGTGTCTGGTTTCCTCCAAACATGACGTCTGGCATTCACGCCAAAGAGTTCAAGCTTTGTCTCATCAGACCAAATAATTTTGTTTCTAATGGTCTGAGAGTCAGTCAGGTGCCTTTTGGCAAACTCCAGGTGGGCTGCCGTGTGCCTTTTACTAAGGAGTGGTTTCCATCTGGCCACTCTCCCATACAGGCCTGATTGGTGGATTGCAGAGATGGTTGTCCTTCTGGAAGGTTCGCCTCTCTCGACAGAAGAATACTGGAGGTTTGACAGAGTGACCATGAGGTTCTTGGTCACCTCCCTGACTAAGGTTCTTCTCCCCCGATCGCTCAGTTTAGACGGGTGGCCAGCTCTAGGAAGAGTCCTGGTGGATCAGAACTTCTTCCATTTACGGATAATGGATGCAACTGTGCTCATTGGGACCTTCAAAGCAGCAGAAATGTTTCTGTACCCTTCCCCAGATTTGTGCCTCAAGACAATCCTGTCTTGGAGGTCTACAGGCAATTCCTTTGACTTCATGCTTGGTTTGTGCTCTGACATGCACTGTCAACTGTGAGACCTTACAGTGGGGAAAATAAGTATTTGAACACCCTACGATTTTGCAAGTTCTCCCACTTAGAAATCATGGAGGGGTCTGAAATTTTCATCTTAGGTTCATGTCCACTGTGAGAGACATAATCTAAAAAAAAAAATAAAAAAAAAATCTGGAAATCACAATGTATGATTTTTTAATAATTTATTTGTATGTTACTGCTGCAAATACGTATTTGAACACCTACCAACCAGCAAGAATTCTGGCTCACACAGACCTGTTAATTTTTCTTTAAGAAGCCCTCTTATTCTGCACTCTTTACCTGTATTAATTACACCTGTTTGAACTTGTTACCTGTATAAAAGACACCTGTTCACACACTCAGTCAATCACACTCCAACCTGTCCACCATAGCCAAGACCAAATAGCTGTCTAAGGACACCAGGGACAAAACTGTAGACCTGCACAAGGCTGGGATGGACTACAGGACAACAGGCAAGCAGCTTGGTAGAAGACAACAACAGCTGTTATGATTATTTATTAGAAAGTGGAAGAAACACAAGATGACTGTCAATCTCCCTCGGTCTGGGATTCTATGCAAGATCTCACTTTGTGGGGTAAGAATGATTCTGAGAAAGCTCGGAACTACACAGGAGGACCTGGTCAATGACCTGAAGAGAGCTGGGACCACATGCACAAAGATTACATTAGTAACACATGATGCTGTCATGGTTTAAAATCCTGCAGGGCAGCAAGGTCCCCCTGCTCAAGCCAGCACATGTCTAGGCCCGTTTGAAGTTCACCAGTGACCATCTGGATGATCCAGAGGAGGCATGGGAGAAGGTCATGTGGTCAGATGAGACCAGAATAGAGCTTTTTGGAATCAACTCCACTTACCATGTTTAGAGGATGAGAACAACCCCAAGAAAACCATCCCAACTGTGAAGCATGGGGGTGGAAACATCATACTCTGGGGCACACTTCTGCAAAGGGGACAGGACAACTGCACCGTATTGAAGGGAGGATGGATGGGGTCATGTATTGTGAGATTTTGGCAAACAACCTCCTTCCCTCAGTAAGAGCATTGAAGATGGGTCATGGCTGGGTCTTCCAGCATGACAATGACCCCAAACACACAGCCAGGGCAACTAAGGAGGGGCTCCGTAAGAAGCATTTCAAGGTCCTGGAGTGGCCTGGCCAGTCTCCAGACCTGAACTCAATAGAAAATCTTTGGAGGGAGCTGAAACTCCAAACCTGAAAGATCTAGAGAAGATCTGTATGGAGGAGAGGACCAAAATCCCTGCTGCAGTGTGTGCAAACCTGGTGAAAAACTACAAGAAACATTTGACCTCTGTAATTGCAAACAAAGGCTACTGTACCAAATATTAACATTGATTTTCACAGGTGTTCAAATACTTATTTGCAGCAGTAACATACAAATAAATTATCAAAAAAATCATACATTATGATTTCCAATTTTTTTTTTTAGATTACGAGGTCTGTTAGAAAAGTATCCGACCTTTTTATTTTTTTCAAAAACCTGATGGATTTGAATCATGTGTGCTTGCGTGAGCCAACCTTGAACCTTCGTGCGCATGCGTGAATTTTTTCACGCCTGTCGATTGTGTCATTTGCTTGTAAGCAGCTGTGGTGATGCGGGACCGTCGTGTGACTATCCGAGAAATTGCGGAAGAGGTGGACATCAGCACTTTTTCGGCACATTCCACTGTGACAGAAGATTTGGCCATGAAAAGAGTTCCAGCAAAATTCATGCCGATGGCTTCGGCACGAAGCTGATGGTGGAGCAAAAGCACCTTCGTGTTGAAGTCTCACAGGACATGTTGTGACATGTCCACCTCTTCCACAATTTCTCAGATAGTCACACAATGGTCCCGCATCACCACTGCATTCACTTTGGAATGATCCGGTCATTTCAGCATGTTGATGGCCGCCCGGAGCGCGGCTCGCTCTCCACCGTTGTGTGGATGTCTTTAAACCGGTTGTACCGCTCCTTAATCTGTGTGATGCCCATAGGATCATCACCGAAAGCCGTCTGAATAATCCGAATGGTTTACACCTGGCAAAATTTGATGCAGTTGCGCTGCTCCAGTCGTTCCGCCATTTTCCTTGCAAAGAAAATCCGACGAGAGATTACACCCATCCTCACACAAAGGCTGCTTACAAGCAAATGACGCAATCGACAGGCGTGAAAAAATTCACGCATGTGCACAAAGGTTCAAGGTTTGCTCATGCAAGCACACATGATTCAAATCCATCAGGTTTTTGAAAAAAATAAAAAGGTCGGATACTTTTCTAACAGACCTTGTATGTCTCTCATTATGGACATGCACCTAAGATGAAAATTTCAGACCCCTCCATGATTTCTAAGTGGGAGAACTTGCAAAACCGCAGGGTGTTCAAATACTTATTTTCCTCACTGTATATGTAGACAGGTGTGCGTCTTTCCAAATCATGTCCAATCAACTGAATTTACCCCAGGTGGACTCCAATTAAACTGTAGAAATATCTCAAGGATGATCAGTGGAAACTGGATGCACCTGAGCTCAATTTTGAGCTTCATGACAAAGGCTGTGAATACATATGTACATGTGATATCTTAATTTTTTATTTTGAAGAAATTTGCAAAAATCTGAAAAAGAAATTTTGCAAAAATGTCAAATTAATGTTTTTCACATTGTCATTATGAGGTATTATGTGTAGAATTTAGAAGACAAAAAAAAATTAATCCATTCTGCAATAAGGCTGTAAACATAACAAAATGTGCAAAAAGTGAGGAGCTGTGAATACTTTCCAAATGCACGGTATGTAAATGGAGCATAAACAGCTTAAGAATTTCAGAAGCCCAATGTGAACATTTGACATTTAAAATTCTGTCTTTTCCACTGACTATATATATATATAGTAGTGTCGGTACAAACCATTTGGAGGGTGGGGGTGTGAGCGAAAACCATTTTTAACCAGCACGTCAGACGTGCCGAACTGAGCCGGGCCCGGAACTTCAGACCTTGTCGCTTGTACGTGCAGCTTGTCTTGCTGCTCCAACAAAATAGCGAGAAAGATATGTGGAGATATATCTTGTTTCTTGCTTATCTGAATTACGTATACCCAAGATTTTGTTTCCTTTCAAGGTAGTCCTTGCATTTTCGTTCTTCTTTTTTTATTTTGTAATTCTTACTTTATATTTCTCTGTATTTTGATAACACTTTTGTTGTATGAAAGTGTGTAGTCCTTACGAGAAGATGTATGTTTTTCTATATTCTGTTTGATTGTGTTCAATTAAAAAAAAAAATCTTGTCTTGCTGATGGCCACAAGTTTCAGAAAAGAAGAACCAGGCTATAAATCCTATGACATGAAAAGAGTGCCTTAAACTTATGTTCATTCATATTACAAGGGCAATTTCCCAATGAGGGAGGTATTTTATTATTATTATCATTATTAATATTATTTTTTGACACAAAGCAGAAGGTTTGAACATGTTACACCCATTTTAGCATCTTTACACTGGCTTCTTGAGAGAGCAGAGAGCAGATTTTAAGGTTTTATTATTAACTTATAAAGTTGTTCATGGACTGGCGCCTTCTTATCGGGCTGATTTGGTGAAACCCAACATGCCGGCCAGGGTTTTGCGTTTGCAGGATGCGGGACTGTTCCCAGGGTGAAGAAAAAGTCAGCGGGTCAAAGAGCTTTTTCTTATCATGTACCCGCTCTGTGGAACGGTCTCCCTGTGACCGTGAGGCAAGACTTAAAACGTATTTTTATTCTCTTTCTTATGAATAGCTTTTATTTTTTATCGGTTTTATTCTTTTACTTGTGTTTTTAATTACGTATTTGAATTTTTTTATTTTTAGTTATTTTTCACTCACTTATTTTAAATCTTATTTTGAATTGTTCTGTGTGAGGCACCTTGAGGAAACTTTTGTTGTGATTTGGTGCTTTATAAGCTGATTAAATTAAATGAAATTTTCGGCCGTTTTTGGCCAAAGCATACAACCACTGACACCCCCATCCTCTGAATGGTTTGTTCCGACACTGCACACTCAACCTGTGCGTTAGTCTCACCCATATATATAAATATATATATATATATATATATATATATATATATATATATATATATATATATATATATATATATATATATATATATATATATATTGGGTGTCGTCATTTTGGCAGCAGCTGTCATTTTAATTCACGATTAACTCATTAATGCATAAAGGGGTGGAGCATGGGTGGCTCAGTGTGCGACGAAAGAAGCCTGAACATACAACATGCCGGGTTTGGTTCATGTGCTCAGTTCTAGTGTTTATTAAATCATATATTTGGGGACTACACAGTGGTTCTCCTAGCGATTTGCTTTGGTGTATACATTAAAAGTTATAAGCTGCTTATTTTCTTAGTAATTGTGCATTAAATGTACCTAATGGACAGGACCGTTGCAACAATGCAACTAAAGCAATCAATTGTCTTGGGCCTCAACCTGGCCTGGGGCCTCCAGACAACAACTGGTTATGAATTTTATGCATCAACAAACTGTGTGAGCTCCCCTTTAAACAGTGACAGTCAATGCAGGAAAGTGCAGTGACACTGTTATCAGAATCCCCCTCAAGAGGGCCCCTCCCACAGCAGCCAGCCATGACATAGCTCAACTCTACGATAGAGGTGGGCGATATCGGGAATTTTGATGTTGATCCGATATAAGTAAATACAGGCACAATATCGCCAATATCGATACCGATACTTTTTCATATTTAAGTTTAATAGATCCAAAAGACCTAGGATAGAATTTCGCCAAACATTGTATGTGACAACAAAATACTTTATCATAATCAACATTTTTGTTTAAAAAAATCTCACTCAACACAACTTAAAAAAAAAAAATCTCCTGAGGTAGACGACAAACCACAATACAAGGGTGCACTGCTCCGTGTTGTGTGATCCAGCGCAGCGCTGCTCTTACAGAGAGTAGACTTTGATGAATCTGTGTGTGCAGCAGTCAGTGTGTGCAGGACAGAAAAAAAGCTTGAGTATCGATCTTTTTACACGAGGATCATTCAATATCAATACCAGTGTTGGTATCGATATTAGGATCGATCCACCCACCTCAACTCTACAAGGTGTAAAGTCTGGAGTAGACAGAGATGCACCGCTCAACTGAGCGGTGCATGAGCGGACTCCGCATCAAGCGGACTCCGAATTACGGTCACAGTAAGAGGCAGAGACACACGGCTCAGCCGCTGTCACTCAAAATGACCACACCCAGAATTATACAGAATTTTATGGCTTAAAACAGCTTAAACTAAGAAGTTAGAAAAACAATTCACCCCTGTACAGTTGTCACAGAGGAGGAAACTCATATCGAGACCAGAGCTGTTTTTTTTTTTGTTTTGTATTGTTTTTTTTGTATCAGGCTGTAAACATGTTTATTTCTGCTTGGAAGGTGGACATTTTAACATGGGATTCTATGGGAATGTGTTCTGTTTTGGAGTCTGATTGACCAATGAAGGAACTGCAACTTTGTATAGTCCCAGTAGGGCTTCATTTGAGGCCATTGAAGTTTACCGCTTGGTCTTTTCAAGCTGTTTCTCACATTTTCTGACTGTCCTTTCAGTTTCCACTTCACCAGAGACATTGTTTACAAAGTGCACAGAAATCAAGTGAGCAATTTCATGCCATTCATATACCCTTATTTTTATTAGGCTCATTATTCAGTTCGCTTTGTTACGCTAGCATGAATAAAAACAGCCTCTTTCCTTGTCAAACAGCTCTGTACAAGAACCAGAAACCAGTCCAACATTTAGGAAGACTGAATGAGAAAAGCACCACTGACAAGAGGCAGCCTCTATCCTGACTGCATTTTAGCTGTGCAGCCTTTTGTTGTCCAGCATGTTTATTTATTTGTTTATTTATTATTGTTGTTATTATTATTATTATTATTACTACAGCAGTCAGGGTAAACAGAGTTGTAAGCCAATATAAATTTGCTATTGCAGCTCCATAAACCAGTGCTGGAAACAATATAACTGTGAAATGCATCTGGCAAGTAGAAATGCTGGAAAAATAGCCAGCATGTGGTGAAGGTCTCAACCCATTCTCTTATCATACCCCTGTTCTGTGGAATGATCTCCCTGCGGCAATAAATCAGTCAGATTCTGTGGAGACTTTCAAGTCCAGACTTAAGATGCACTTATTTTCCCTTTTGTATGGCTAGCATACTGGTGCTTTTTACTCTTTTAATTCATGTTATTAGTAATTGGAGCGTGCCGCGGCCTCAACTTTACCTAAATTCTGGGTCTTTTAGTGAAGCTTAGTACTTACTAGTGGCTGGCGATCACCTTAGTATTTCTTCTGTTTTTCTTGTTGTTTAATGCTGACAAATTACACTGTATTTTTTGTCTTTCTGATGCCTGATTATGTTTCTTTCTCTCTGTTTAAGGTGCAGCTCCATCCAGAGATGGGAGTTGTATTCGTGTTGGTGATCCTCCTGTCCTGTGCACCAACAGCATTTCTTGTATATTCGTCCATGAACTGTTCTGTGAATTGTTCTGTAATTTATGTTTGTAGCATGGCCCAAGCAGAGGGTCACCCCTTTGAGTCTGGTCTGCTTGAGGTTTCTTCCTCAGAGGGAGTTTTTCCTTACCACTGTTGCTCTGGGGGTTAGTAAGGTTAGACGTTACTTGTGTGAAGCGCCTTGAGGCAACTCTGTTGTGATTTGGCATAATATAAATGAAAATAAATTAAAAAATTGAAATGGAACCTATGCTGGACTCACTACGCATACACAAGTGAAAGTGCAACAACAGGTTCACCTTTTTTTTTTGAAAATATTTGTAATTTCGTCATAAACTTTTAACTGTTTATCATTGTGTGTGTGTGTGTGTGTGTGTTTTGTGTTTTTATGTTGCTGTCTGCAATATTGGAAACTGCCTGGTGGTATTGTTGAAGGTGCTGTAATATTATTATCATTATAATTATTATTATTAGCCAGTAATATGTCAGGGTGTGGAGCTATAACAAAAAAAAAAAAAAAAAAAAATGTAATTTATATTTATACAGATATATTAGCTGTGTAGTTTCATTATTTGAAAAAACCTCCAGGTGCATGAAATGTGTCTGAAAATTTTGCATTATGCGGCAGTTTGTTATACAAAAAATAAACTGTCTGATATATCTGATTGTGATGCTTCATTTTGAATAAATGTTTTGTTTCGCCGTGGTGTCGGCCCCCCCGGTGTCCCCCCACAGGCCTGTTCACGGCGCGGGGTCACGTCGGGGTGAAGCTCGCCGAGCCTCAGGAGGTTATTCAGGAGTCACGCTGCTCGGAGCGGCCAGACGCTCAGTCAGCGCCGGCCCGCTGACCGCTCAGCCCCGCTAATGGGACAGCCGGCCCGGTCCCACCGTCCGTGGAACAGCCAGCCATAAAAGAGCGCAGGAGGACGCTAACTAAGATGGATGGCGCTTTTTTCCCTCTCAGCTCATTCTGCACTAATCACAGCTTTTCATTTGTTATGGCCTTGCGCCAGCCCCCCCACCGCAACCCCTATTAGGGCTGGATAAAGTATAAATTCATTAAAGTCAGAGGGGGACATTAAAATGACCATTTGTCACATTTCTCTTTGTGTGTCCCTAATGGTGGCACATGGTTCAAGACACTGAGATGATTTTGGTCCCCCCCCCCCCCCCCCGCATTAGCACAGCAATGTGGGAACACAAGGATCATAAAGTGTTTAAAAAAAAAAACATATATATATATATATATATATATATATATATATATATATATATATATATATATATATATATATATATATATATATATATATATGCGTGTGTGTGTGTATATATGTGAAAATTCAGTCAGTATGTCTTCTATAATACATTCCAATTCTAAGGTAGAACTCTACTAGTGTATATATACTAAGGTATATCTAAATATCTAAAAAAAAAAAAAAAAAGAAGAAGAGTAGAGTAGAACTCTCCCTACCCACCCAAGCGGCTCAAGAAAATCATGTATATAAGTGATATTTACACAATAAGGGTAATAAACAACATATACAAGAAATATAGGTGCTACATAATATTGTAGGAGTTAGCTTCTAAAACTTAAATATTCATACAGGAGAAGATTGTAGTATACGTATAGCTACCTAGTCTGTAGACTAGTAGTAAATTAAATTACAGCTAGTAGGCTAAGCTATAAATATGGTTATTTTATTATAGCAACAGAAGCGATGATGTAATATGTTTTAGGTATCTATCTAAAGTTCACCCTCCTAGCTTACTATAGGATGACAAAATACATATTTTATATGCTATCTAATGGAAACCCCAAACTTAGATACTATATGTTTATATCTATTAAAGAACCCATAAACTGAAGAATCATTAAAAATCTACACCATGTAAAATAAAAATGTAAATCACAAAAATAAGATAACTATAGCTAGATGAGCTACCGTTAAATTAGTAGTTAATAAGCCAACCATAACTTGCTAGCCAACAAGGTTAAACAAAGCCGGTAACTAGCGTATAAAGTACAATAGTGTGGTTTAACCCTACAATAACGGTATTAACAAATACCGTTTGTTACTTTTGTTTACAAATGTAAACAAAAGTCTGTATTAATGTTAGCTTCCCAAACAGAACAGAACCGACTATATTGTTAGCTATATTAAATAAAAATTACAGAAATTCGGAGAATCCCTTTTGAGATGTGTGTCAATGTCATCACAAACTTCAATGTGCGTGTTGCAGCTGTAATCCAAAGAAGAGGAGCGTGGATTGAACATGTCAATCAATTATTGAACTGTGCGGAAAACAAGAGACAAAGTGGGAAACCTTTCGTATCAAATGTTAATTTGATGCTTCTGTTACAAGTCTGTAAATTTGTGAATAAGTTCTCATTTAAAAAACTTAGTGGTTAGCACTGTTGCCTCACAGCGAGAAGGTCATGGTTTCAATTCCCGCCTGTGGCCTTTGTGTGGAGTTTGCATGTTCTTCCCGTGTTTGCGTGGGTTCCCTCCGGGTGCTCCGGTTTCCTCCCACATCCAAAGACATGCGAGTTAGGTGGATTGGAATCTTTAAATTGTCCGTAGGTGTGCGAGTGGGTGCGACTGTGTTTGTTTGTCTGTTTGTGGCCCTGTGACATGCTGGCGTTCTGTCCTAGGTGTACCCCGCCTCGTGCTCTATGACTGCTGGGATAGGCTCCAGCCCCTCGCGACTCTTAATACCCACACAGAGAATGTGCAACCCATTTTATATAATAAAATGCTCTATGGTGCAACTCCACAATGTATGGGATTATGTTTGTGTCAAAACTGAACAACCTGTAGGTGTTTTTAATGAAAGATTAGAATACTTGATTGCTATTGTGTTTTATTCACGTAATTTGTCTCTCCATCACTTGTTCACCAATGAAGGCTTAACATGAGTATTCTATTATTATTATTATTATTATTAAGTCCACCAATGACATAATAAAATCATCACTGTTTGTTTATTTATTTATTTATTTGTCTGCCTGTTAGCAGGATGAAGTAAAAACTACTGCACGGATTTTGACATTTTCACCACAGATAGATATTAGGCTATTAGGATATTTGGAATTGATCCAGATCTGCATTCTGGATCAAGATTTCGCTTTATATAGGCTTTTAAGGATTACGTTAAAAAATACGACTTCATGGATTCTCACCAAATTTGCACCACAGATAGATATTAGGGCATGGAAGACTCTACATAATTTTGGAGGTGATCTGGATCCTGATCAGGATTCTGGATCAAGATTTGTCTTTATATAGGCTTTGAAGGATAATATAAACAAAACTACTTCACGGATTCTCAACAAATGTGGACCACAGACAGATATTAGGGCATGGAAGACTCTACAGAATTCTGGAGGTGAGCTGGATCCTGATCCTTTTCTGGATCAAGATTTGTCTTTATATAGGCTTTGAAGGAATACGTTAAAAACATACGACTTCATGGATTCTCACCAAATTTGCACGACAGATAGATATTAGGGCATGGAAGACTCTACAGAATTCTGGAGGTGATCTGGATCCTGATCAGGATTCTGGATCAAGATTTGTCTTTATATAGGCTTTTAAGGATAATATAAACAAAACTACTTCACGGATTCTCACCAAATGTGGACCACAGACAGATATTAGGGCATGGAAGACTCTACAGAATTTTGGAGGTGATCTTGATCCAAATTGGCGGACATCAGAAATCTCAGATTGCTCTTGTTGTTATTATTGTTGTTGTTAAATGGTAGAAATATATAATCAATATGAATAAATAATATGTGTGACTCCTTTTTAAAAATCATAAATTCTTCCAGGTGATAAAATTATGTCATGTGCAGTTTATAAGAAAAACTGGGGTTTTTGCAATCATTCAATTAAAAAGCGATCACCAGCAACTACGACTGTATTATCATGTACTGGTATTAAACCAACAAATAAATCTGTTTTATTTAAACCTTATAATGAATTAGTTTGTTATTGTGTTTATAATCCCTTTTAAATCTGATTTTTTTTTCAGTAAGAATGACATTTCATTATCTACAGTAAAGTTAATTTTGTTACTATTGTTGACATGCTGAAGGAAGAAAAACAAAAAATACTTCAATATGAGCATTTAGCGTGCATTCTAGCATGCCTAAAACTCACACATGATTGTAACAAATACAATGTATTGCAACAATGTGAGCAAATTTTTAAATATACCTAATTGGAAAGTAGGTGTTAGATCTATAACTAAAAACAAACAGTAATGGAAAAGAATTGAAAGCTTAACTGCAAAAAAAAAAAAAAAACAGCAACAAAAAACACACACACACACACACAAAAACATAGAAACAACAACAAACGTGGGGGAAAAAACAACAATAATGTAGCCAAATAGGGAGACTTTTTACAATGGAGTTCTCAGTTGTTTTTTAGGTCATTTTTCAATTTATTGCTTTCATGCATTTGACACGTCGTATCTTATATAATAACCCAGTTGTAATTCTGTATAACTGGCTGGTTTTGATAGTTTTACATTAACCATTTATTTGTTTTGGCTAATTGGAGCAAATGTTTTATCTGATCCGTCAACTTCAGTTCCGACTCTATCTTCTCAGCACACTGATACAAACACAGAGTCAATGAACCAACCCCTTGCACTAATCCTTTTGTATTCACGGCACCATTCCCTCCAAACAATGTCCTAAAGGCTAATCCCAAAGCAAGCTCGATAAACCTGGGCCACCTGCTAGTAATCCATGCGGCAGCTAAAAGACCAGTGTGGACGTGTGTAACACCCAGCCTGCCTTCAAACACCACCTTGTGTATGACATATAGAGTAGAAACAAAGCCATGCATGGATCAGCACACCAGCACACATCAAATCTTTTTTTGCTTTTTAGCCTTTCATCAAATTGTATCACGGTGTCCCTCCGATCCTGGCTGCGTCGTCATGGGAGATGGCTCTCTCCATCTGCCTCTGCTGTCATTAGCCCATCTCCATCACGCTTTATCCAACGGACCCCCGCCATCCCTTACCCTCCTGGACCCTCTTCACCATCCTGACAATCCCTGCCCCCTTTTCTATACGTAAGG